>NC_056747.1:212753870-213056370 GCF_019279795.1 Protopterus annectens | reverse complement strand
GCATTGAACGCTGGTGTCAGAGTGACCTGATCGGCAAATGACTATGCCAGCATAGAGGATGAATGAAACAAGGGAGAGGTCACAAGGAAGTCTTTTAGTGAATATGGAGAAGAAGATGGGAGCAAATATGAATCCTTGGGGTACACCTTTGATAATAGGTACATACTCTGATGGGGGGATTCTATTTTAACTATGAAATATCTATTGGTGAGAAAGCTTTTAAACTAGGAGGTGATATCTGGACTGATACCAATTTCAATTAGCTTGTTCTGGAGAAGATAGTGTCAATGAGGTCAAATGCCTTTGTTGGGCCTAGTTATAGGGCACCTGTAAGGAGGCCTCTAGTCACTATCTGATGACATCCTGCAGAACATGACAGTGCTGTCATAGTACTTCATCCAGACCAGAATCCATACTGTTTAGAGGAGGGCAACTGATACTGATGGATATATCTTGTATATAACTTTTCCCAAAATTGGGAGAATGGATATTGGATGGAGCAAGACACATCTTTTGGATTAATTTGCTTTAGGAGGGGTTTAATTAAAGTGCATTTTTTTTCAAATATTTTTCATTATGTTTTGTGAAAAAAAAATAAATAAATAAAATAAAATAAAATATATATATATATATATATATGTGTGAGAGTAAGACATAGACACTGTCTGTAGTGATATATGAACCAGGGTTTATGTCATCAGATCCAGGAGGGGTGTCAGTGGGAATATTTTCTGGTAGAATACAGACTTCTTTGGGACATATGCATTTGAAGTACAACAGGGGGAAGAATGGTGGTGTGCCGGGAAATGAATATCTTTGGAAGGTGTGGAGTTTGCTGACAGGAGATTGTTAAATTATTTATGGGAATCTTCAGGAGAAAGTTTTGTTGTACCAGATTGAATATTTGTAAAGATGGTGATGAAGTTTTCTTCTTAAGTTTAAAAAAGTGTTTGGGTGAATGTTATTTTTACGTTTGGAGATTTTTTTGTGCCTTTGGATGTATTTCTTGATTAGGTTACATAAGGCTATAAAGGAAGTATGGTTGTCAGTTTTGGAGTGTTGTTTCCACTTTTTAACTCCTTTTTCATTATTATTTCATCTTTAAAGGTTTGTTTCCCTTTTTGCCATACTTCATCATTTAGAGTGAGAAGAGTTTTAGGTTTGGTACATATCAATTAGCTTTTGATGGATTTGTAAAACCTGCGGATAAGTTAGAATTTGCCTTGCAGCTGAAGTAGAAACTTGGTTAGGCTTACCTTTGTCATATTAGCGTCACCTAAGGAGAGTATATGGTTCCATTTGAGGGCTGTGAGTTTGTCAGTGTTAGTTCTACACTGTTTTTTGATGGCTTTTAATATTGGAAATGGTTTTATAGCATGTCCGATAATTGTAAAAGTGATTGGACAGTGATCACTGATGGTAACAGAATGTTTATGTTGGAGATGGATTTGGTATGTTTGTAGTAATCGGGTCTAATGCAAAGTGTTTGGAGTACCTGAGGGTAGGTCTCAATGGTTCTTTTATGAGATGGAAGAGACCTAGGTCTGCTAGGAAAGCACCCATATCAGATGAAAGGCCCAAGATTATTAAGGCTGAATTCATTAAGAATCATTGCTTTTGTTTGCCTCCCTGCACCCTCTAACTCATATATGCCAACATTAAACTAACCATACCCCTGCTTCTAACCACAATCCCACACATAATTTTACTAAAAACTCTTTCCTCAACAGTGCCACAGATACATGAGTACACACACACACACACACACACACACACACACACACACAAAACAACAGATATGTACAACACTAAATTTATCCACATTCCTAACTTTTACGCTAACCATAACCCTACACCTTAGCTTGTGAAAAAAAAACTTTTCTGTAAAACTATAGCTATTCAGCCAAATTATGACTGAATGTGTGGTGAGGCTTTACTGATTGTTGTGCATGTGCATGGATACAGTATAGTTATGATAATGTCATGGCATACATAAGGTTTGGGCTCACTTACTACACATTAAAGAGAGAATGGTGAAACCCCACATGCGTGCACTGCATTCCGTGCTGTATGATACCATGTTCCCACACAAGACACACTAAGAAAGTGTGCATCAAGTGCATTGTTTATACCTATTACATGTGTGCACTGCTTACATCAATTGTGTCTCCAATGGATGGCCACCATTACACATGTTGATGAAATATCTCATTCATCTCAACCACAGTCTAAATACAGAAAGAATATTCAGCAGGCACCTTTACCGCATGCAATGTTACGTTTGCAGCGCAGATTAACAGCTCTACATATATTAACAGAAAATGCAGCGCAACAGAGTAGATCATTGCATATATTATATGTGCCTGAACAAGGCTCTGTGGCATGTTATGCCACACAGATGATACACATGTGCACTACTGGAAATGTGCATAACAAGAGATGTGTACATATTTCTGTAAAAGTAACACTATGGTAATGTGTAAACATAACTTCTAAAAATGTAGTGCACAGTAAGTGCTCTGAGGTATAATATAGCATCACCATCCACAAGATGCATTGAAAGGTCTGTAATTGTAAGGAGTCAGGATGTGACCTTGCATCTAACATGCCAACCTATTTATACCCATGGGGAGTAACATATAAGAAATTATACAACAACCCCCAATTAATATTCCAAAACGTGCATGCTGATTGGTCAGTGTGCACATTGCAAATCAAGACTTCTGGTCACCTGGACTTTTTCCATTAGTATAAGTCTTTTTTTTTTGCTGGACAGCAACAGAGAATGGAAGAGCTCCGTTGCTGTTATCTCGCTATATTAAACGAGTTTAACATAGCAAGATATCTCTGTTACTTTTTTTAAAGCTGTCTCGCTATGTTAAATGAGTTTAACAAAGAGAAACAGCTTTAAAAAAAGCAACAGAGAAAGGAAAATCTCCTTTGCTTTTTTTAAAGCTGTCTCGCTACATTAAATGAGTTTAACATGGAGAGACACGTTTTTAAAAGCAACAAAGATCTTCCTTTCTCCGTTGCTTCCACGCACAGTTCTGATGTACTGCGTAACCATACACATGAGCAGTACATCAGAACTGCTGCAAAATACAGGACAGCTGTGGAAGGGCAGCAAGGAGGCATTATACAATGCCATTATTTAAGAAAAGTAAGTATTTTTTTCCTTAAATAATGTCATTGTATAATAGCAATAACCCACTTCTGGGTGTGGGTAATGCTGGATTTACCCATGGTTGTCTTTGTTTGGCCACTCGGGCTTTGCCCTCATGACCAAAACACACCAACCGTGGGTAAATAATGCATTACCCACACCCAGGTGTGGGTTATTGCTTAAATAGTACTCATAGCTGCCCAAGCCAAGTCATACAGAAAACATGATAATATTACCTCTCATGATAGCATGTGGTTCACAAGTGCAGAACATGGCAGCATTTACATAATGACAAAGATATGTGACCTTGGCAAATGCCAGGTAATGTAGGTGATTTATGATGAGTGATTCCAATGCACTGTGCACAGTTGAGATACATAATACTTTAAAGTCTAGGTGGCATATGTACCTTTTCCATTCAACATGCCTGGTTGCATCATGAGTTGCTGTCTTTTGGCTTATCCCGGTTATCATGAGTGCAGCACAGTTATTTCAGCACATTAAAGGCATGTGCTGGCAGTATTATATCAAGTGTGTGTGTGTGTATGTGTGTGTACACATCTATGTACAGTGGCCAAATATTTATTTTATCATAGGGTGAATCAGTTGTTTTCTATTTTATCTAATTCACATTTCTTCAATCATAAGGGAGCAGACAGAGCAAATCATGTGACAGTGGGGTTTAGGGAGTTTTCACTTTCCCACTATTCTGTGGTCTTTGAGTTTGTTAATATAAGTAGGAGTTGTATGGAGGGTGCATTTTTGAAATATTTTGTTTTTTTAACTGAGTGTGAAGACAGCAGGAAGTGTCTGGTTATTTGAATGTATGCAACCTTGCATTTCAAGTTTTGAAAATACACTCATAAATGTTTATCTATAGCTATATCTATACATACATGCATGTGTGTGTGTGTGTGTGTGTGTGTGTGTGTGTGTGTGTGTGTGCACATATATGTTGGGTATTTCTCATGCTATGCAAACTTAAGACAGATAACGTCAATATAGGTATGCTCTTTATGTGAATTTTAACTCAGCCTGAAAAGAAGTTAAATATCCATAATTTATGTAAACTGACATATGTATGTATGTTTTGTAAACTTAATATTATAGAGATTTAGTATTTGTCAACCTGCTTTAAAATAGAGTATTGGGATACCTTGAGACTGACATAGTGAAATAAATACTATAAAACATATTTTTTCAGTCTTTCATTAAGTATAATTTTTGATGAAAAAAATGAACTTGCTCTATGTAACTGGCAGCCGTTTGTATAGTATGAAAAGAAAAAGCAAACTTTTAGGCACGTGCATGATTTATGTCGCTGAAAGTGTGTGTGTGTGTATATATATCAAGTGTTCAGTTATAGGACTCTGTGGTATTAAGTATTAAATATTGTTAGTGTGGTGTTGTCCAAAGCACATCAAAAACACACAGTCTACAGTGTAGCTTTTACAGATGATCTACCACATGTACTAATCTTAATCTCTGAGCCCTCACAGCCAGATATGGCCCAAAAGAAAAAAAAAATCAACTCTACTTTTTGTTTTGCTTGTTTGTTTGTTTTTTTTTTTTTTTTTGTGGGAGCTTTGCTGTGAAATGTGTACATTTCTACTTTCTGTTACCAGAATTATTTTGTCTTGGCTGTATACTATATCTCTGTTCTGTGCATTAAAATGACTTAAACATGTCCCACAGATGTAGATATCTGTCTATCATATATAAATCACATTTGGGTACATTCATTGGATTTAAATTTCAAACTGTAAGAAAAATGTTTTCTTGTTCTGCACTCTACCTGTTTCTGTTTGCATGAACTGCTTTTATCCTGAAGACTCTTCAACCTTCATTTTAGAATGCAAAATATATTTAACAGTAACTTATCAGTAAAAACTAAATGAAAACTCCAGCCAAGCTAGAACTTTCACTGAGTGACCTCTCAAACCTCATTTAACAGTAACTTAAGAAAAGACTCCCCTTGTAGAATTAATTTCAGTTGTGTTCTGTATGGGGAAGAAGTCAATTAAACAGCAAAGAACCAAACCAGGAAGTAAATGCACACACAGCCAGGAGATGGAACAGTTCGTTGTAAGTTCACCAAAGCAGATTCAATAAATCCAGGTAGGCACCAAACGAATTCAAATAATTCCTTTATTCAGAACCACAGAATGATAACACACAAGCGCTTTCGCTCAGACAAATTCTGAGCATCAAAGCTCAGAATTTGTCTGAGCGAAAGCGCTTGTGTGTTATCATTCTGTGGTTCTGAATAAAGGATTTATTTGAATTCGTTTGGTGCCTACCTGGATTTATTGAATCTGCTTTGGTGAACTTACAACGAACTGTTCCATCTCCTGGCTGTGTGTGCATTTACTTTCTGTATGGAGAAAAAAATCTGTGAGAAGGTCATGGGAAAATGGCAATGAAAGGGAAGGGAAGCTAATATTTTTCGGTATAAATTGCTATTAGACCATTAATTTAGTTAAATAAATGATTGCGAACATTATGTTAAAAAAAAATCCCATAATATAAACATGCATTGTTTTAATGCAACTAAAGCATGATGGGGTGCATTAATGGCAGTGTTCCTTTAGCTGAGAATGGTGCATTTCGTCAAACTCCATAAAAGACAGACAGGTTTTTTAACATCAGAAAAGTTCAGAGTAGCATGGTATAGACATAAAGCTGTTTTTGAATAGATCTGGAGCAATTTAAATGTAATTTAAATTATAGTATCAGGCTGGTCTTCAGCTCTATAAAAAGCAGACTTGGTAGGCCCAAGTGAGCTTTAATCTACTGCGACACCACATATTTACATTTACACACAATAAGAATAGTTAGGTTTTGCCCTAAATTTCTCAATGTACTACAGAAATGCATTGCTAATTCAGTCAGAACCCTGATGGAATGAGGCAAGTGTTGCTTAGCAGCAGCTTGTTGGTAGTGACCTTAAGATTCAAGAGCAAAGGGGATAAGTATTAGGATCAGAGTTTAATTTCACAGAAAAGAAACAATGCACTGTGATTATTCCCATTGCCAGTTTCTGTGTTTTTTTTTTTTTTTTTTGCAACTGTTATCTTGAATTTGTACAAATCACAGTTTTATAAAGCACGCAGTACTTCAGTCTAATGAATGTGAGCAGTGATTTCTGTTACGTGCAATAGATGGTCTGTTGCAGGGCTTGCTGTTTCTGCTTATTTTCTGGAAGTGTTACCTACAAACATCCTCATAACTTACTTACTGTCTGAGGTATGGTATTTCCACAAAGGAAGTAAGCTTGAATGGCTGAAAGCCAAGCAGCCTGAAAGGGAGCTTGCTTATTTAACCTGGCATTTGTACCACTCTCATCCTCCACAAACTTTTCATTTGCAGTAGGACTATATCTGCAGAAGAAACTCCAACCTCAAACCAGTTCCCTTAACTGCAGTCATTTTAATAAATTTTATGGTGCAAGAATTCTGTGGATCCTTTTCGTAACTTGGTAACCATCTAGCACTGATTTTTCTTAACAAACCTGCACATTTATCTTTATCTCTCTGTATGGTGGTCATTTTACTTTGTCTTTGCTGCTTGAAACTATTATTACTCAAAAAAGATCATGGATATCTGTCTTACTGCATAGTTTTGTCTATACTGCTTCCAAAAGGGATATTTTTCTTATCTGCTGTTATGGTGTTTTGTATTTTTATTAGACACTTTTCTGCTTGTCCACCAAGCTTGATAACAAATGCACCTCTGCATTATCAGCCAAGCTTTGTTTATGGGTTCATAGGTGGTTCCTGGACTATTGACCTGAAGGTCTTTATTAGCCTAGTTGTGAGTACCCAATATAATACTAGAGAAACTTAATATAAAGGATCTTGCCTAAACTCAATATCTTAGTTAGCAGTGACTGCCCATATCTAGGGGGGGTCATCTGTGAAATCCTCAGGAGGAATTTATGGTTTCCCATCCAGTCATCCATGCTATGCTACAGTAAATAATTTCTATAATCTAAATTATGTTGCCAAATCCAATTTTATTAATTAATTGTCATTACCGTTATATAATGAGGAACACAATTTATTTATTGACATCAATTAAACATTCTGTATTCCTGGGTATATTGATCACTTTACCTCTTTATTTATCTTCATTCATTTCAAGTATTTAAATTGCATCAGAACTAGAACATCCACACCAGCTAACCATATTTATTTATTTGACATTTGTTAACCGACTTGGTCTGACTGGGCAAAGCCCTTTTTTCAGCAGAGACCCGAGGAGAAATGCTCCAAATAGTACATAACATAAAACATTTTTATAATGTAGTACAATAGTGGTTATAGGATACATACGTACAATGTATAAAAGTAAAACAGAGGAATTAATTAGTTAGTTGTAACCTGTCAATAGTCTCTTTATAATATATACACAGTACGTGTAAATAAGTGGGAATTGTCAGGGACAAAATCAATATATTGCGCATGTAGAATACATGTTGTTGATAATCAAAATAAGTGTTGTAATTAAGATTTGGAAGATGATTGTGGGAGATCATAAGATAGTGAACAGTCATGAAGAGGCTGACCAATATAAAGAATAGCAAAAAGGCACAAGAAAACAGAGAAAAGAAGGAAATATGGTGTAAACTAAGTCTAGTAGAGAAAACAAGTATTTGGTACTAAAACTGGTGGAGTCAAAAGAAAAGACCCAGTTAGGAAAATCAGTCATAGGACAACTGTGTTAGCTGATTGAGATGACTACAGCCAATTATGAAGATAGCTTATGTTTGGCATGGCAGAGACATGACCATGTTTTATAGAGGTAGTCTTTTATAGCTATTTTAAAGGTCATGGTGATACATCTGACATTATGAGGTAGTTTATTCCAAGTATTTGCTATGGAATAGGAGTATAGTAATTTGCCATTGTCTTTTTTCAGCTTATATACTTGCAGAAGGTTCTGTTGAGAGCTATGAAGAGAGCAATTAGGAGTTTAGGGCTGGATATGGGTGGAGAGAGAAGGACAGGAAGATGGTGGATGTAAGACTGAGTGTGCCATGATCGACTGGGGTACTAAGATTTGGTGATGGAAGTCAAGCCACTGTAGGTTTCTTAGGGCGATGCAGTGATGAGTGCATTAAGGAAGGTTAGAGTGAATCGGGCAATTTTGTTATAGGTGAGTTCTAGTTTAGCGAGAATATAAGTTTGGAGGTCTGTGAGAATACGGGCAGCATAGGGCAGCATAGGGAATAGGGGGGCTTTGTGCGAGGGAGAGTCTGGAAGCATCTGTGAGGTATTTGCTGTATCTGTACAACAGGCCTAGTTTTTGATGGGTCTTATTAATGCACTACTGAATATGGAGAATGAACTTTAGATGGTCATCAATAATTACACCTAGGAGTTTAGTATGAGGTTCAGAAGAGATGATAGTATTGTTGAGGAAGGAGACTGTAAAGGAAGTTTTGTGATGCTGAAGGGTAGTACAAAGAAATAGGAGCAGTTTAGTTTTATTTGGGTTCAGTAGTTATTGGTGGGAAGTAAGCCATATTTCAAAAGAGTGCAGAGATTCTTGGGTGAGGGTATGAAGTTGTGTGATATTGTCAGAGCAGGAGATGATTGTGGAATTATCAGCATACTGAATAATGGAAGAGAGTGGACAAGAAGTGTGTAGGTCATTAATAAATTTGTTAAAAAGTAGGAGACCAAGGATGGAGCCTCAGGGAACCCCATTTTGTACTGGTAGAAAGGGAGAGAAGTTAGATTGCCATTTTACAGCCTGGAATCTATTTCAGTGGTAGCTGGTGAATCAATAGATAGCAGAGTTAGAGTGGTTAGGAAAAGCAAGTTTGGATAGAAGTATGCTATGTGAAACATATCACAGACTTTGGGTAAATAGAGAAACAGGCAGGAAAGTAATCTGTTGTTATAACGTGCTGTTGCAATAGTATTTGTGAAGAATGTTAGTGCAATAGCAGTGCTATGCTTTGGACGAAAACCATGTTGTATGGGGGTCAGGAGATTTTCTTGAAGAAGGTGATCTAGGAGCTGTTTATGGATACATTTTTTTAAGTATTTTAGACAAGGGAGAGAGGATGGAAATAGGTCTGAAATTAGAAGGGTCAATAGCATTGCCAGCTTTATGCTAGGGTATAATATAAAACTTTTTCCAGATATCAGGTACAGTGTTTTCCTTAACAGATCTATTGATTAATAAAGAGATAGGGAAAGCAATAGAATTAGCATCCATTTTTAGGAATTGTGGAGGTAAGTTGTCAGCTGATGGAGAATATGATTTAAGTTTGGACAATAGAGATTTGATGTAGGATGCATGGGCAGGTTTAAAAGAGAAAGTGGGAGAACTGGTAGTAACAGGTGGTGTGGGGTTGCGGATAAAGTCGAAGAAGGAATTTAGTAGTGTAGCAGAATCTGAAGGAGAGCTGTTTGGGCAGGGGTTGGGGAGTGATGGGCGCCCAGGATGCCACAACTTATTAACAGATTGCCAGACGTTGTGGGGGTTGGAGTGTGGATTATGGAGTGGTAAATGAAAAAAGTTTTGTTTGTCAAGGGTGACCTTTCTTTTGGTTAAATTATGCAACTCTCTGTAGAACCCCACTCCTGTGTGTCCAAGGGCCTAAAGCCTCCACTGTCATTTGGCAGCCTCTCCAAAAAAAATTGGAAGACTGCTACGTTGTGTACTCTACCAGTTTATAAACATGCCGATTCACTCATGCTACATGTCTGTTCAAGGGAGTGTTCTAAACCCTGCCTGTCTAGTTCAGCAGCCTCCTTGCTGCTGCAGAATGCCTTTCGCATTACAGTAACTTAGTTGTCATACATCCAATCATTTCTTCTGCAAGACCCCAGAATATTCCATGCTGAATGCCTTATCCAGTATCCCAGAAAGTTTCAGCTATCCTACCAACATTCTGCTCCATTCTCAAAAAACAAAATTGGGAATAAAAAAAGCACCTTAACAAGGATAAAAAAATAAAATTCTATTATAATGCCCAATTCACCCATAACTCTAACCCTAAAAAATTCTGGCACTGGGGGGGGGGGGCATGGTTTTAATTTAAGTAGAAGAGATTTTATATAAGAAGTCAGGCTGGGGTTTAGTATGAAGGAAGTGTTGCTGGTACTACTGGGAGTGATGTGTGTGAGATTATGATTTTGGCCATTTTGGGTTAGTTTGCTGATGGATTCTATGAAATAAGAGTTAAGATGTGTGGCAGTTTTGAGGGGAGTTTTGTTATTAATAAAATCCTACACCCACATGACCCTAACACCCCCCACCCTGACAAAACTCCCCTCAAAACTGCCACACATCTTAACTCTTATTTCATAGAATTTATCCGCAAACTAACCCAAAATGGCCAAAATCATAATCTCACACACACCACTCCCAGTAGTACCAGCAACACTTCCTTCATACTAAACCCCAGCCTGACTTCTTATATAAAATCTCTTCTACTTAAATTAAAACCATGCCCCCCCATGTGACAACCTCCCTCCCCTCTTTTTTAATTTAGCTGTTCACTCAACAGCCTACCCTGTTTCCATCCTGACTAATAGATCTATACAGGAATCCACTATTCCAGACATATGGAAATCTTTCAACACCATTCCATTACACAAAGGAGGCAACAACAATGAACCACCCAACTACATACCTATTGCCATCCTCTCTGCACTATCTAAACTCCTTGAAAAATGTATTCACAAACAGCTACTTGAAAATCTAGTGCATGAAAACCTCCTAACCCCTACTCAACATGGTTTCAGACCCCATCATAGTACGTCCACTGCCCTTCTGTCCTTTACTCATATTGTTGCTGAAGCCAGAGACAAAAATATACTTGTTTCTTGCTTCTTTCTTGACCTGTCAAAAGCTTTTGTTACTGTCTCCCATTTTAAACTTCTTGCTAAACTAAATGATCTCAACCTATCCCCCTCTACTATTAAATGGTTCACTAGCTATCTTATTAATAGATAACAGCAAGATGGTACTCCACCTGCTCCCTTTCTTACCCATTCATACTGGGATCCATCAAGGCTCCATTTTTGGCCCACTACTCTTTAATATCTTTACCAACAAACTACACACCTCCTCTACAACCTCCACCCTGATAGAATATGGAGACGAATCCACTCTAATATCCTGTTCCAACATTTCCAGCCTTACTCAAAATACTTTTTTGTCCTTAAAAAATGGCTAACTGACAACCAACCGATACTTAACCCCAAGAAAACCAAACTTCTACTCTTTCTTCGCAAATCCCTCACTCACCTCAAAACCACCTTCACCATTTCTTCTCTTTATAATACCATTATTCAAGCCGACCCACAGACAAAGCTCCTTGGCATTATAATTGATGACCGACTGAAATTTGATATCCATATACAGCATTGTATCAAGAAAATAAATCAGAGACTTGGCTTATTCTACAGACATAAAAAATACCTAGCCCCTGACTCCTAACAAACTCTATCTCAGGCTTTCCTCCTTCCTTGTCTACTATATACCTCTCCTATCTTTACTCATCTACAGTTCACCCTTCTAGCCAAACTCTGTCAAATCTGTTATAGTGTTGCAAGATTTGCCATTAACAAACCTTATAAATTACATGACTGCCTTGCTTTAAACCAACTTCACTGGCTGAATTTCCCCCAACATCTGCTTCTCTCCCAGTTGCAACTCACACACTCTTTACTTTCCAATAGCTTAGCCTGTCCCTCTCTCTCCTCCCTAATATCCATTTACAGCCCCCTCCAGTACTCTCCGCAGCTCAGACCAGCACCTACACAATGCCTACAAATCCAACAAAACTACTGGCAAACGTCTTTACAAAAGCAGTGTCTCAGACTTGGAATAAGCTCCCCCCCTAACATCTGAATGATTACTAGCACAAATCTCTCTAAATCTGAACTCAAAAATTCCCTCCTAAATGCCAACACCTGCCATTTCCACAATCCTACGTAATCCCCACCACTTTACCTCCTTACTATCTCTCATATTGCTACCAAAGCTGTCTTTTCTGAGTCCTTACTGAAATTATGCCTCTCAGTCCACGTCTTACAATAATTTCTTATGTTCTGATAGCAGCAATATCAATTATATTTGTCTCTCGTCTACATAAATCTTCTAAAATAATGCCAAGCTAATTCTAATGTGTAACCTCAATTGTGTATAGTCATTTGTAGCTCGACTTGTAATTACTATAGAGCAACTTTCTAAGTATGTAATTTATTTTTTATTCTACTCTGTCCAAAACTTGCACTTCCTGTAATGTATATAATTTCTTTTGTAATGTTTTCATTAAGTATATTGTTTTTGTATTGTAATTTGGAGCTTTTCTCCTCGGATCTCCACTGAAAATGGGGCATTGGCTCAGTTGGACTAACCCAGTTAACAAATGACAAATAGATAAATAATAAATAAGAGGGTCTTCCTTATTTCTGTCCACTAGGCCACATTCCAATGAAGATCAGCCTATTCTCCCTAATGTAATTTCAACCCCTTTCTGACCCCTTGACCTTCTCTTCCTTTCTCACTGTCATTTCATGAATGTGTGTAGTATGTACTGCTTTATTCATCATTGACAGTTTAGTCCCACTGGTTAAGCAGCCTCTTTTCAGGGGAGATCTGTGTGGTATTCAGACTAACTAGGGGAAAACTTGGCCAGGGCTCTGGGGAAATTCCCTTAATCTTTTCAATCTGTGCCATGGGATATTTTACATCCATCTGATTTACCACCAACTCAGGCAGATGCACTCAGGTTCAGAGGAGATTACTAGGCTAATG
Source organism: Protopterus annectens (assembly GCF_019279795.1). Classification (NCBI taxonomy): domain Eukaryota; kingdom Metazoa; phylum Chordata; order Ceratodontiformes; family Protopteridae; genus Protopterus; species Protopterus annectens. The sequence continues at coordinate 213,043,424 of NC_056747.1, read as the reverse complement.
GCTGAAGATCCCTTACAAGCTTATCTAGTTTTACCCAGATTTTACCCAATTTTCTATTCTTAGGGGAAAGATAAAGGTCAGCAAGTGAGGTTTTGACAGTTTTTACAGACTGCCTCTATCTATAAGGGATACAGGAGCCACTCCATGAGTGAATTTGGGGTTTCCCATCCATTGGTCCAGACTGCACTTGAAGATGGTTAGGGAAGGGCTCTGCTTCATGTGAACAAGAAGCCTTTTCCAGAGGAAGAGCAATCTTTGGGACACCTGTCTGTCTCCCTCCAGCATGACCTATTCATGGCACAAATCAGGTTTAGATCTTTCGAGTGGATAACCTTGGTACAGAAAAATCAGAACACTTTAGTCAAAGTCCCAAGTGCAAATCATTACACCATGGAACCAGATGAAACCTCAGGAATGTACCCCTCCCATGCTGCATTGGAAATGAATCCAGTTGTCTGATGGGGAAATAGAATCCAGAGTCTTATCTTCCATTGTCAAAGGCAAGTATCCCTGTTCAGCTAGTGAGAGCAACATGCATTTATATTAATATTCACATTCATATCTTCCCCTTTTTTCATTAATCATTGCACCTTTGGACAGCCTGTTCTTCTGACAACTCTGTATTGTAGGTCTTCTGACTCGAGGGCCTGCAGTAACAGTTTCACTTGCAGATTACTTAAATGTTATTGGCCATAATCTTTATAAACTTCACCTTCCCACTTTCATGCCAAATCAGCATTATTGAAATCATACTCTATCACCCCAAAGCTTAGCTTTTGCAAAACCCTAATTATCCTTTGGCTTATAGGCTTCCTTGCTTTTTTCATTGCCTTGTAGCTAAGAGTAAGTCTCTTGACAGTGATTGAGTAGACTGATAACGCCTTACACTACCATTTTGTTACTATTAAGTTGTCTTTCAAACTTAAATTAACAAGTTCCACTTGAGAATATAACATAAATCATTTTGTCTGAAGTGGAAAATGATTCTTTGCCTGTCTAAACCCTTCCATCATGCCACTCATTATCAGGTAATGTTATTGATAGGTCAGCCTCATCAGACATCTCCACTAGAATTTGCAGGACCCACGCTTGAGCCTCATCTGTGCCATCTGGGGATGACTGCTCCCCTTCTCCCCACCCACTACAGGTAGGAGTGCGCTATAATTAAAACTCTACTAATGATGTCTGTGTAGCCATGTAGGCTGCATTAATGAACCAAAATATCAAATGTCTGCAGTGGCACCTCGCTGCGTGCCCCAGCCTTTTGCTGTCCCTTCATGTCTTTTTGTCTTGCTCCATTCCATTCCATTGCCACTGCCCAGCACTACCTAGATGGTTTTGGTGGGCCCCCGATCTGTTTGTATAACGACCTCTATGGAGGACATTTCCCTTGCAAAGCCCAAAGCTTTTCCGGAATGAATGCTTAAAAATTGACCAGTGTCTATACAATTCCTGCCTTTTCATAATCAAAGCCTTAAAATATTACACAGAGAGTCCATTGCATAGCAAATTGTAAATATTGCTTACCTTTGACAACTAGAGACTCCGAATCAAAGTATGTTTGCGTATGTGATGGAGCATGTCAAAAGGTCCTCTCCAATAAGAAGTATAACTTGTACCTTCATTTATCTGATCCTATTTAGAGCCCTTTAGCAAGATAAAAACCTTTTGTCCATTAATTATCAAGTACCTTCACATTAACTGATGCCCGTTATAGAGCCTTTGCTTTCCAAGAATTCAATTATACTGAAAATTGCCTAATATAAGAAAAGTGCCATCGATGCCAGTGTGGAATATTTAGGAGGTTTCAGGATGGTCCTTTGTAGATATTTCTACAGAGCAGGCAAGAGCTCCTCCCCTATTGTCAGCCTTTGTTCAGTATTAAAGCCTTTTTTGTTTTCCAGAATTTTAATAGCTTCCCCACCATGCATTTTTTATCAAAGTCAGGCCATCCCTTTGCCTGAAAGGAATCGTTCAGCTCTGTTATGTGTACTTTGATTGTTTATAGCATAATTGCAGTAATCCAAGTGCTATCAGTATATTTAGTACAATAGATCTTGTTCACTTTGTACAAGGACAGGACCAAGCTTTAATTAGATATTCGGTTTACCTTCATGTGTGCGAATTGCACAAGGTCGAACAGCAGTTGTCCGAAAGGCAGTTTGCAAAGTTTGCAAACGCCGAACCGGAAAAAATTAAAATGTGCAATGAGCGAATGGACAGTGACATTCGCTCATTGTACATTCGACAATTTGGGGCGGATTGCACTATAGTGGGGATTGGAAAATGGTCCCTTCCCCACTGTAGTGCAATCTCAAAGTTAGAATATTAATGTGGGGGGTGTAGGGGGTGCAGCCCCCTGCTTTACACTTCATTAGATTTTTCTTTCGATATTTATGTTCAAAAATCAGTGAATCTGCTTTTTGATTTGCTGGTTTTCGAATATATTAAATTGTTACTGTTATGACTTTCATAGTTATGATTCGCTCATATGAGCAATCGCACCACTGTGATTCGGTTTTGTAAAGGTAAACCAGCTATTCCATTAATTTGTTTAAAAATAAATTCTGTAGTATTTGACTCACTTCTAATGTCTGTTGGGGTTCTACATTTTTGCAACTGATATTGAGAAGATGAGTCTCCATAATGATTTGTAAACTTTTAATCTAATTTCAGTATAAAAAATCTCAGTGGTTTGTGTACAATATATTTTTATACATGCTTTGAGAGAGTTGCACATTTAAATACTATGTTGTGAAAAAACTTTAAGATTGGAGAGCATTAGAGACTGAATTACCGGTTAAACAATTTTTATAAAATGTATGACAGTGGCACTTTCTAAAAGGCAGTATTGCAGCAAATTTGACAATATTATTCTAGCATTTTTCTAGTTTATTTTGGTTGAGGTTTTGAAATGTTGATCAAGAGTTGTCGATGCATATGTCAGAGATTTGAGTAGGCATTTATGAGAAATTAGAAGTTGACTGTGGTTTGATAGGTGTGTTTTTAAACTAAAACATTCCCAATTTTAGATTTATTTTAGCTACAGCAAAGTCAATAGATGGTATTCATAGTCCAGGACATCATAGCTACGTAGTGGTTATCCGCAAAGAGCACTGTTGTACATGTATGCAAATAAACTTAGCACAGGTTATTTGTGCTAAGGAAAAATAAAGGTATTTTAAAAAAACACAAGTGCAAAGGAGTAAAGTACTTGATAAGCGTTTAGTATATATGAAATATTACTTGAAAGTCATAGGCTTTGTATGTATTCAGATATTATAGATGGATGAGGCTATGTGCAGTCATGCTTGAAAGACTTAAGGCAAGTGGTGTATTGCACAACTTTTATTATTAATATTTAAAAAAGAGAGTTTATTATGTTTAATATGATGGTGTCCTTATGTAGACACCCTTTTGGTTGCTTTAAAGAATGGAAAGGAGAAGATAGGAAGATCGTAAAAGGGGAAACAAATAGGGGGAGACAGCAGGAAACCATCAAGATGGTTATGCTGGTGGAGATGGAAAAGGATGTATACTATGTTTTTGGTGAGGGATAGACCCCTATTTTTTCAATTTTTTTTTTTTTATAAGCAGTTAAGTAAGAGGGTGGGTGGCCATGGTGTTGCAGCAGTTAGCATTGCCACCTCACAGCAAGAGGTTCTCCGGTTCGGTCCTCGGCTGGGGTGCCTTCTGTGCGGAGTCTGCATGTCCTCCCTGTGGTTGTGTGGGTTTCCTCCAGGTGCTCCTGTTTCCTCCCACATCCCGAAGACATGCTGTAGGTGGATTGGACACTAAATTGGCCCTAGGTGTGAGTATGTGCGTGTGTGTGCCTTCTGTGGAAGGTTGGGCACCAGGCTGGGAACTAGACACCATAAAACTCCACTGCCAATTATGAGCAGACAGGTGATCTGCTTTGGCAGCCCCTAACCAGGAAAAAGCCGAAAGAAGAAGAAGAAGATAGGTAAGAGGGTATAGTAGAGATGACAAGGGAATGAGATGTCACTACAAGTGGTTCCCAGCAAGAATTCCCAGTCCACAAAGCCTCAAACATTTCCCCTGCTCGATGGTGCTGCGGTCAAAGACCCCACTATTGAGGGAGCAGGAACCTGTGTGGTGAGGAGGTTGACACAAACTGGGGTAGCAAGTCTTTGACCTGCTGAAGATGTGCCTCATTTGGCTGAAGCTGTCTGTCCTTGACTTGTTCCAGCATATGCTCAACCAGTTCCCAAAACCCCTGCTCAATGAGGCTTGTCAGGCTGCCATGTGTCAGGTGAATGCTCTCTTACCTGGAAGGTATGCTGCTGGGCTTCTCCTGAGGTATTCAGATCTTTAAAAAATGAACAGAAATTGGAGAGAGAGAGAGAGAGAGAGAGAGAAATAAAAAAGGACAAAGGAGAGAGAGAGAGAGAGAGAGAGAGAAATAAAAAAGGACAAAGGAATGCATTATCAAAATAAGAAAAACAGTGAAAGGGAGAGGAGACGAAAGAAAACAATACAGACAACAAATTCACATATAATGTTTCACAGCATTCCTTTTCTTAGTTTAAAATAATTTTATATTTATAAATCTTTATTGAAGTACAGCAGAATTTGAGAAGTGCTTATGCATACCAAAGGACACTGATGTGGAAAGTGCTTATGCATACATATTCACAAACTGGGAACCAGTTTGTGACTCTACACTAGCTGCTGGTTCTGGAGTTGGAGCTGTTTCACAAGGCCCAGATTGAGTGGAAGCCCTTACTGGACAAGTTGGGCTATTAACACAGTTGGTAGAGCAGCTTACCCACCAGGTTGCTGGATTGGCAGCTCTGATGGATACCAAGCATGCTGTAGACTCTCAAATTGTTGATATTCTTGCAGGACACATTCACTATAATGTGGTCACTTCCAATACATCTGTTACTGATGTCACTTTTACACCTAAAGTATTAAGACTGGTTATGTGCCAGCGACCGGTTAAGTTATCTGAGTGGTTTCAACAGAACATTGGCTTTAAACATGAGGTTCCAAGGGGTAACTACACTTTGCGTGAACCTATTGAACGTCTAAAAAACAAACTACTTAAAATCAGGAAGTTACAGGTTGAGAATTGCTACTTTATGGAAAGTATTAAGGTGCGGAGAATCCCTAAGGGTTTACGACTTTGGAAATACCCTAACAGTCTGGTATTGAACTCCCCTTTACATACAGAATTCATTGAACAATTCAATCATCAGGGTTGTGAACTTTTGGAGGTTTTTAATTAAACACAACCAGAAGACGATCAATTTATTAATTCATGAGGCTACGGACTTGGAGAAAATTATCCATATAGATTTACTTTTCGAACAGCACAAGGAGAACATATTTTCTGCTGTTGACAAAATTATTGGGGATGTTTAACTTAGGAAGGAAAACAAGTTTGAGCATGACTGGCTTGATTATTCGAAAGGATTGGCTTATCCTAAGCCCTCAGTTACCATGGTAACATCCAATGAAAGTGTAGAAGGCTCCAGACATGACGATAATGACATCGTACATGCTGCTGGCCCAGCCCCTTTAGGCCCAAACCTCTCCAGACGCTTGGAGAGGATCAGGAATCAGTACAACAACCAACAGAATATATCGAGGGGAGATATGAACAGGGATGGGGGCCATGTACGTCAGAATTGGAGGAGACCGGATCAGAACTATGTTCGTAGAATGTTGATATGAGTTTTGAAAACTGTTTTTCACCTGTTTCTAATGAAGAAGGATTAGATGGCTTAAACATTGTTCAAAACACGCAAGGTGACTTTTTTATCTTTAGTTATACAAGCTATGTCTTTGGTTCTGATACAGCTGACTTTTTATGCAAGGGCTTCAATTTTGTCCCTACGTCACACACCAGAATAGATGATTTGATTATTGATTTGAAGTTATTTTTATGTAAAGTTAACTTCAAAGTGTTATTTAAAGACAGGTTTGTTGCCGATGTCATGGATGGTTTTAAAAGAAGTAGTATATTTAACCCACCTCTTCCCCTCCCACTACTTATTTTTGAGAAGTTATGTGACTTTGACTTTAGGTTGCTTTTATGTAAAAACAATTCACGCTTGGTTGGAAATCTTTCAGAATGTGAAGCTAGTCTTTTGAAGCAGTTGTGTAAAAATAAGACTATTTGCGTTATGAAACCTGATAAGGGGGGGTTTGTTATTATGAATGCTGATGACTACTTAAACAAAATGTTTTTATTTTTGTGTGGCAACGATTTTTATGAGGAGAGTTCCTTGAATATGGTGAATATTGCATATGCCAGAATAGATTGGATACTTCAGGACATGTTGGACCAAGGTCAGATTGATTTGCGCATTTGGTCCTTATTAGAGGTTAAATTCCCAATTATTCCTTCTATCTTTGGCCTACCTAAGACACACGAAGATTTGAGAGACCCCCCCCCCCTTGAGACCAATAGTTAATGCATCTACGTCCAAAACTCATTCTTTGACTAAATATGTAGATTTAAAACTTAAAAATGTGTTGAATGGATACTCCCACATATGTAAAGATTCATGGAACTTTTTAAGAAGGGTATCACAATTGAGTTATGATGGTGAATATGTTTTTTGTACCATTGATGATGTTAACATGTTTATTGTCATTCCCCATGACATTGAACTTGAATGGTTCCATGATTTCTTAGTTGATTTGGGTGTGTTTTCCAATAATGAAATTAATGTTTTGGACTTGTTTATGGAATTGGTCTTGAAAAACAATTTTGTCTTCATAGAAGGGCATTACTTTTTTCAAAGGAAAGGTGTGGCGATAGCAGCAGCATGTGCCCTCATCTTTGCTAACATCATAATGCTTCAATGGGAGAGAAAATTTGTATTAAATAACTTTGGGACTACCCTTCTTGGGCATTTTACATGTGTTTCCTTGATTATATCATAATTTTTTGGAGGGATTTTGAGGTCAATTTACAACTTTTTATTAAATTTTTCAATCAGACTACTGATTTCCTCACTTTTACTTTTACATACAGCAAAACTAATATTTCATATTTGGATGTTAAAATATCCAAGGATGGTTGTCAACAAAAGATTTGTTAGCAATATTTACAGAACACCTACACATTCGAATTGTTTTCTGCACTTTACACATTCAAATTGTTTTCTGCAATCCCCCATACCAGAAAAAAGGAATTAAGGCTCAATTTAATCGTTTAACCAGGATGACTACTGAGGATGAATCTTTTCTGGTGGAAGCTAAGATCTTTACTGCTATGTTTCTTAGCAGAGGCTACCCTAAAGAGCTGGTTGAACAGAGGCTACCTTTAAAGAGATGGTTGAGGCAGTATTTTCTGAAATTAAGCAGAAAAGAGTTACTGTTTTTTATAGACCTTTTCTTTGTGCTGCTGGTGACAGTTGCCCTATAATAGTTACATCTGATGTTAGTACACCGGTTAAAGCTGACCATTCTTTGTCATTCATTACAAAATATACCCCTGAGTGTAGGTATATTCACCAGATTTTAAATACACACTGGCAGATACATCCTTAAATTCATTAAAACAAGTTAGTATTTCAAAGTGGTATAAAAATGGTGTATAGGAAAGGAATGAGTTTTAAATAGATTTTAGAATCCCCTGACAACGGTGATGCTTTGGTCTCCTCCAAAAAGAAGGGTACCCACAAATCTGGACATTGTAACTATTGCAAATATCTTATTGAATTTAACAAGATATATCTGAATGGTATTTGTATTAGGACACATTTTCATTTCAATTGTAACACTGCTGGTATAGTGTATTTGGCTGTCAACAATGCAACAGTTTTCACATTGGGAATACTAAAAGAAAATTCAGAGACCATATTTATGAACATATTTTGGACATTAGGAAAGGTAATACCAACAATACTTTGTCCTAGCATGTTTCTGGTAACCTTTTTTGGGTTTGTGAGCATTGACATCATTATTAAAAATGTTAGGGGTGGTCCTTGGAATGATTTGGTTGAGTTGAAAGAACTCAGGTGGCAGATTAAACTCAATGCTTGGGTTTATCCTGGGTTAAATGACTATGCCTCTATTATTAGTGTGCTCAAGCTCCGTTCTTACGTTTTATAGTTTTTATATATATAATAATGCTTATATACATTATTATTCTATTCTATTTATATTTTTCACTTACAAGGACTTGGTATAATTGTTTTAAAGGTGTGTGTTTTGAATTAACCAATTAATTGTGTTGACAGTCATGTTACTTTTTTGGTGGGGTATTTAAATGTGGAATGTATTTTGATTTATTTGTTTCTGAAGAAGTCTGTGGATACATTCTGATGAAAGCACTAAAACAGTTTTAATAAATTGGATTGGTTTGGTCTTCTGTGTACTGGCTTCACCCCTTTGTTTAAGTTCTTATGCATACTAGGGAACACTGATGTGGGAAGTGCTAATGCCTACCAGGGAACACTGATGTGGGAAGTGCTTATGATACCAGGGGACACTGATGTGGGAAGTGATTATGCATGGGAAGAATAAGAGTATTTCTATAAAGGGGTTTACATTTTTCAGTTTGCTATACTAACATAAATAATATTTCTGTCATATTTGCACCTGATATGCATTGTTTAGGATGTTGAACTGAAGCTACCCTTTATAAATACATACATATAATAAAAATCAGCTAGATAGCATAAAGCAGTTATATATTGAAATATACTGACATATCTTTTACAGTTTGTTGCAGTAATATACTGAAAGCACTGTAGAACTTCAGTTACCATCCTCTATCAATACTTATTATATATTTATTTATTACAATTGTTGACCGGCTATGTACGACTGGGCTAGAGGCCCATTTTCAGTGGAAATCCGGGGAGAAAGAAACTCCACAAAAATACAAAAACCAAGCAAACATAGTAACATTAACATTAGTGCAATAGAATTATATAGAGTATCAAGAGACAGTGCAAATGCAAGGTCCTGATAAATATAGAAGAACCAGAGAGAAAAAGTCCACAGTGGTATAAAAAATAATCAGAAGTAAAACAAACAAAAAAAAAGTAGCAGTAAATCTAAATACAATCAGTAGAACTGCAGAAATACAGTTGCTATAATATAATATAATGTGTAGAACTGTACAATAGTAGTAATAAGTGAGAAAAAAATAGATTCACTAATCCTCCATGTAAGACTAAATTAGTCTTACATGGAAACTGCAGCCTAAGAGTAAGACGTCAGTGCACCATGCATATTCATGAGGGTGCGCTGACTCAACTCTAAGGCTAACACGGAGCGTGCATGAGTGCAGGGGGCGTGTCGGACTGCCAAGCAGTCCAAAAATCCACTCCCCTGTAAGTCCCTCAATCAGCAAATGTCAACTGACATGAGCGAGACCGCTCAAATGTGTACATACCCAACACTACACTCCCCCACATTCTAAACCACTGTACAATTATAAAATGTAAAAGTTTAATTTTTTTTTATTATTCCCGATATAGCTGCCAGTATTTGCGTGGGTTTGCCCATTGCTTAGCTACAGTTAGCAGTTCAGACATCGAAGAGGATAATAAGAAACATATATGCAAATTAAGCCAAATGGCAATAGCGTAGTGGTACAGCCTTCGCACAAAGAGGAGGCATTCCCGGTTCAAGTCCCACCACTCCCCTTTCTATGTTCTGTAGGAAATCTGTATATAAAAATAATTCCTGACATTTATCTTTTAAATTTTAGTAAAAAGCATTGAAATGGCCTATGTAATAGTGAACAATATTTTATATATACACAAGAAGGTGAAATGGTTATGCATACTGATGAATGCATAAGTAATGTATCTTAAGCAAAGTTTACCAGTATTAAGCACATTTAAGTATAATTGCTCATAGCTTAGCACTGCTTTAACTAGCGCAATGGCTTTGCGCAGAGCTGCGCTTCGCACCAACTAGCGCAAACAGAACATGTTTGCGCATATCTGTGCACCGCACTAACTAGCACAACGTCGGGCAACGTAGAGCAACGTAGGTCAAAGTTGAGCAAAGTCGGCTAAACACAGCCACACTCCTAGCCAGTAGTAAAATAAAAAACAATGACAGGCCTCGAACCCGGGATACTGTGCACCATAATCACAGTACTGAACCACTAAGCCATGACAGCTTTTGATATGCATGCACTTTCAACACACACATACATATCAATGAAAGTTTACCCAGTCCTAAGCAGGTGTGCTTTCAGCTGAGATTTTTCAAAACCGGCCAATCACAAATAAGTGCGGGAAATGAGGTATATTTAAGCCTCATAGGCAGGAATACTTGCCATAACTGGTATGGTAGCTCCCATCTGCAGGCAGCATGGCTGGTGTTGGAGAGGGCTCTCGATTTCGAATGCAACGGTGGGGCATTGAGGAGTCAAAAGTAATGGTTTGGCTCCTTGTCCATAATCATGATGACAGACTCCTGCATGGCCAGTTCCAGGGCACTGAATACAAAGTGGAAGCCTGGAACCATCTAGCACATGATCTCACCAGTGCCACAGGCATCCCTCGGACTGGTGAACAGGTCAGACACCACTACTCAGACCTGAAGAGACGCAAGGAGGACCGACTGAACCAGTAGATACAGGAGGCCCGTGGGATGAAAAATGCCCCACTACTGAGTAGGTAGCCATGGAATGAAGTATGTAAGAATTGCTGTTGTAATCTAAATTATGGATAGGTATATGTCTCAATATCACTTCATTTACTTCACAGCTGCAGGTGTCCGCACTGCGAATCAGCAAGCCTATGTAGATAAGTAATTATTCTGCAGGTATTGTTATATAAAATAAGTGAGAAAGCCTGAAAAAAAGTGTTGTAGCCCAATAATAAAGGGATAATAAGTCTTGAATAACTTCTCTGCATGTACTGTTATGTAAAATAAATGAGAGAGCCTGAAAAAGAGTGCTGTAACCCATTAATAAAGGTATAATATGTCTTGATTAAGTCTTCTGCATGCACTGTAATATCAAATAAATGAGAGAGCCTCTAAAAAAGTGTGTAATGTAATTAAAGATATAATTCCTGGAGTGTGTCCGTGTCACTTTCTATGATATGTTGTTGTACTCTTACATTATAGAAATAGTACTATTGTATTAAGCGCTATCAACCCACACTTGGGTAGGCCCATATAAAGTGGATGAAGGGAGTGCCAGTAGCTGTTAAGCATATATACAGTCCTCAACTGTTGGTAGATGGCCGGCATGTATAGGTTAATCTGGCACATGAGTAGCTTGTTATTGTGTTCCCCAGAAATGTCAGTGTGCTGCTAGAAATGTAGGTGGCTGTTAAAATATAACTGATAATGTCACCTGAACACATCCAGATATGTAGATATATAAATATAAATAAAATGTATACATACGTAGCAGTAACATCTGCATCCTGGAAAGTTTGTATACCAGATACAGATCAGGTATATAAAGAACTAGCAAAACCCATTTCACAATTTAACGGACATTGCCTAGTGTAATAATACATGTAGGGGATATATACCTGCAGTCAATAGGAATGTAATGTAAACTATAAGTACATATAAGTTGTTAATGGAGGTATCTTTTTACACCCTACTGTATGTGCACAACAATGCAATTCCACACCTCAATGGGTATGTCTAATCTCAAAACATTTGTTGGGACATATGTCCTATTGGTTTATAAATATCTGCATTTACTTTGATGCATGTGCCCTGTTCAAATACCACAATCTTGGTGGCCTGTTGCCACCAATCAATCCTAGATGCTGTTGGAATGTCCACTGTTGTTCTGTATATGCATGTGTTATGCTTGCCGTTCAACTGTTGGAACTCTGGTGTGTTGGGTTAATGGGAATACTACTTCATGCTGTTACAACTAATTTGGAATGCTGTTGGCTGTTACCAACCCATATTGTCATTAAATTCTCCTAAACATAGAAAGTATGGGAAGGCCGGTCCCAGCAGACCCACCTGTCCCACCTCAGCTGGCGATGGCACCTGGCACTAGCAGGTCCGATGCCCAGCCTGGGACCTCCTCCTCCATTGGCCCTGTGCCAACTTTGGGTGGAAGTGCTGCAGGGGATGGAGCTCGTCACCTCCGTGCAAGCATGGCCGGAGGAGGGCCAACTATCACCCTCCGAACGGTCCAGGCTGTGGTGCGTAGGGAGATCGAGTGTTCAGTCGCTGATCCTCTTGAGGCACGAGTGGCGCGACTCATAGATGAGCCTGCCCCTCCTATGCAGCCCCCAGCACAGCCACCCTCTGTGCTGTGAAGGTGCAGTGGTGACTGCCCATGGGTGGGGATCTCAGTTCCTCTGTTGCCATCTGTGTGCTCATGGGCTTGCAATTTCCAAACATCCTTCCCCGTCAATGGTGTTCACCCACCACATGTGTCGTATTCTGCCCCTGTATGCGTCTTGTTTGTCTTGTCTGTTTAGCTGCCCAGCCTACCTCCCCAAATATACCCACTTCCCCTATCCCACATTCCACTCTCACCTGAAAAAAAAAGGGCAATCTGCTCCCAAAAAAAAAAATTACGCCCCATACATAGCTGCCCATTTTGCACACATGTCCGCTGGACACATAAACTGATATTTAATTGGCAGTACAACATACTTTGTTGTCCTCACCCCTCTCTCAGGGGTGGAAGGTTTCATATTTCCCTCCAAATTTCTTGCATATGCACAACTGTTGCTGTTAAAGAAATGGGCAGCTATGGAACTTCCCCACACCCGTCCTGCACATCCCGAGCTGTTTTCCCTACTGTCCTTCCCTCTTTGTGCCCCTTTTTCACCACTTTCCTATCTCCCCATTTTCTTTTCTTTCAAAGAAATGAGCACGGGGGTTAGTGGGAGTAAGCACTATTAAGCAGTAGTTAGCGGGTTTGTGCAAGGATGCGCTTGTTTGCGCTTATCTAAGCATTGCTAAGCTTCACGCAAACCTGCGCAAACCCGCTTAAAAGTGCCTTAGTCACTCTGTATGTCAGGGCCCTTGTTCAGCTCAGCAGCAAAATGAAACACCTCCGTCAGTCTCGAACCCCGGACCTTGGACACACTAGACTGCATGAAGTACCACTAAGGGATGGTAGACATACAACAAGTTGGTGCTGAAATAAATATATCATGCGTCAGAATGAGTGAATGTAAAGTAAAAATAGGAATGCCATAACACAAAACTTGTTCTGTGGAACTTTACCAGCAGTTGTTGCGGAATTGCATTACATGACTGTAATAAGAGAATCAGCCATTCTAGCAGGAAATAATGTTACAGCAGCACTTTACAGCCCACACACAGTATCATAGCAGGACAAACAGTGGCATATCTGATTAGGGCAGAGGACATACATCCCAACTGTGACTACTTTTCAGGGATGTCCCTGATTTTGAAACGTATGTTAGCTGTGTCCCCCTGAATCCCTCTGAAAAGTACTGACATTAGGCAGAAAGGTGGGGTATTACACATAATGAATAATGACAATAATAAGAGTTAGACACGCTTGTACTTCAGAAAAGGTGTAGTAATCCATATGCACTGGTTCTCTCGAAGTAAGGTGGGGTGTTACACCTAATGAATAATGACAATAATAAAAGTTGGACACGCTTGTACTTCAGAAAAGGTGTAGTAATCCATATGCACTGGTTCTCTCGAAGTAAGGTGGGGTGTTACACCTAATGAATAATGACAATAATAAAAGATGGACACGCTTGTACTTCAGAAAAGGTGTAGTAATCCATATGCACTGGTTCTCTCGAAGTAAGGTGGGGTGTTACCCCTAATGAATAATGACAATAATAAGAGTTAGACACGCATGTACTTCAGAAAAGGTGTAGTAATCCATATGCACTGGTTCTCTCGAAGTAAGGTGGGGTGTTACACCTAATGAATAATGACAACAATAAGAGTTAGACACGCTTGTACTTCAGAAAAGGTGTAGTAATCCACATGCACTGGTTCTCCTGAAGTAAGGTGGGGTGTTACACCTAATGAATAATGACAATAATAAGAGTTAGACACGCTTGTACCTCAGAAAAGGTGTAGCAATCCATATGCACTGGTTCTCTCGAAGTAAGGTGGGGTATTACACCTAATGAATAATGACAATAATAAGAGTTAGACATGCTTGTACTTCAGAAAAGGTGTAGTAATCCATATGCACTGGTTCTCTCGAAGTAAGGTGGGGTGTTACACCTAATGAATAATGACAATAATAAGAGTTAGACACGCTTGTACTTCAGAAAAGGTGTAGTAATCCATATGCACTGGTTCTCCCGAAGTAAGGTGGGGTGTTACACCTAATGAATAATGACAATAATAACAGTTAGACACACTTGTACCTCAGAAAAGGTGTAGTAATCCATATGCACTGGTTCTCTCGAAATAAGGTGGGGTATTACACCTAATGAATAATGACAACAATAAGAGTTAGACACGCTTGTACCTCAGAAAAGGTGTAGTAATCCATATGCACTGGTTCTCCCGAAGTAAGGTGGGGTGTTACACCTAATGAATAATGACAATAATAAGAGTTAGACTCGCTTGTACTTCAGAAAAGGTGTAGTAATCCACATGCACTGGTTCTCCTGAAGTAAGGTGGGGTGTTACACCTAATGAATAATGACAATAATAAGAGTTAGACATGCATGTACTTCAGAAAATGTGTAGTAATCCATATGCACTGGTTCTCTCGAAGTAAGGTGGGGTGTTACACCTAATGAATAATGACAATAATAAGAGTTAGACACGCTCATACTTCAGAAAAGGTGTAGTAATCCATATGCACTGGTTCTCTCGAAGTAAGGTGGGGTGTTACACCTAATGAATAATGACAATAATAAGAGTTAGACACGCTTGTACTTCAGAAAAGGTGTAGTAATCCATATGCACTGGTTCTCCCGAAGTAAGGTGGGGTGTTACACCTAATGAATAATGACAATAATAACAGTTAGACACGCTTGTACCTCAGAAAAGGTGTAGTAATCCATATGCACTGGTTCTCTCGAAGTAAGGTGGGGTATTACACCTAATGAATAATGACAACAATAAGAGTTAGACACGCTTGTACTTCAGAAAAGGTGTAGTAATCCATATGCACTGTTTCTCTCAAAGTAAGATGGGGTGCTACACCTAATGAATAATGACAATAATAAGAGTTAGACACGCTTGTACTTCAGAAAAGGTGTAGTAATCCATATGCACTGGTTCTCCCGAAGTAAGGTGGGGTGTTACACCTAATGAATAATGACAATAATAAGAGTTAGACACGCTTGTACTTCAGAAAAGGTGTAGTAATCCATATGCACTGGTTCTCTCAAAGTAAGGTGGGGTGTTACACCTAATGAATAATGACAATAATAAGAGTTAGACACGCTTGTACTTCAGAAAAGGTGTAGTAATCCACATGCACTGGTTCTCCTGAAGTAAGGTGGAGTGTTACACCTAATGAATAATGACAATAATAAGAGTTAGACACGCTTGTACCTCAGAAAAGGTGTAGTAATCCATATGCACTGGTTCTCTCAAAGTAAGGTGGGGTATTACACCTAATGAATAATGACAATAATAAGAGTTAGACACGCATGTACTTCAGAAAAGGTGTAGTAATCCATATGCACTGGTTCTCTCGAAGTAAGGTGGGGTGTTACACCTAATGAATAATGACAACAATAAGAGTTAGACACGCTTGTACTTCAGAAAAGGTGTAGTAATCCATATGCACTGGTTCTCCCGAAGTAAGGTGGGGTGTTACACCTAATGAAAATAATAAGAGTTAGACATGCTTGTACTTCAGAAAAGGTGTAGTAATCCATATGCACTGGTTCTCTCGAAATAAGGTGGGGTGTTACCCCTAATGAATAATGACAATAATAAGAGTTAGACACGCTTGTACCTCAGAAAATGTGTAGTAATCCATATGCACTGGTTCTCTCAAAGTAAGGTGGGGTGTTACACCTAATGAATAATGACAATAATAAGAGTTAGACACGCTTGTACTTTAGAAAAGGTGTAGTAATCCATATGCACTGGTTCTTTCGAAGTAAGGTGAGGTATTACACCTAATGAATAATGACAACAATAAGAGTTAGACACGCTTGTACTTAAGAAAAGGTGTAGTAATCCATATGCACTGGTTCTCCCGAAGTATGTTGGGGTGTTACACCTAATGAATAATGACAACAATAAGAGTTAGACACGCTTGTACTTCAGAAAAGGTGTAGTAATCCATATGCACTGGTTCTCCCGAAGTAAGGTGGGGTGTTACACATAATGAAAATAATAAGAGTTAGACATGCTTGTACCTCAGAAAAGGTGTAGTAATCCATATGCACTGGTTCTCCCGAAGTAAGGTGGGGTGTTACACTTAATGAATAATGACAATAATAAGAGTTAGACATGCTTGTACCTCAGAAAAGGTGTAGTAATGCATATGCACTGGTTCTCTCGAAATAAGGTGGGGTGTTACGCTTAATGAATAATGACAATAATAAGAGTTAGACATGCTTGTACTTCCGAATAGGTGTAGTAATCCATATGCACTGGTTCTCTCGAAGTAAGGTGGGGTGTTACACCTAATGAATAATGACAATAATAAGAGTTAGACACGCTTGTACTTCAGAAAAGGTGTAGTAATCCATATGCACTGGTTCTCTCAAAGTCTCCACTTACTGTCTCTATTATTTTGAAGGTGTATCTCACTTTTACCTACCTTTCCCTGACTCTGTTCAAATATGTACCTCAGTGTTTCAGAGTCCTGACAGAGGCAGAAACACACATGCATTTCAGCTTTTCTGCTGTTACACACTGAAGGAGTTCCACAAGCATAGCCTTATGTAGGAGTACAACACAGACATACCAAAGGATGTAGCCATGTACTGGTAGCAACTGTCTGTAACAATGCCATTGTACCAGTGCTGAAAAGACCTGTGTGTTGCACAGACAAAGAATAACAGGCTAACATCTGTCTACCATCTGGATAGGTCCACAGTTGGGAGCTAAGCAGACAGACTACTTGCCTTGATAAACTAACAGGTATGTAACAGATATGTATTTACTGGCATGTAGTAGATGTTTTTGAAGAGTACTCTACATACTTTGAAACATCCATATGTGGCAGCAGTACATATCTATGCACAGATGTCCAGCAAAACTACTGCCATGGACAAATTAGTGTGTAGCTGTGTGCAGGGGGACATAACTGTGACATATGTAGCTCAGCATTAAATGTCAAACATCTGATCCATGTTATCTGTGTCCTGTACTGTAGTGTGGACAATGGCTGTTTGGGGGAGTAGTGCAAACAGCTATACAAACATGGATGTGACAGAGTAAATACATGCATGATAGTCATATTAACATGTAGCTTAGCATTGGCAACTACTGTACCAGGCTACTATGCTAATCTAGCATTTGTAGCTATATACACACCCTCTAATATTACTGTGTGCTCACATGTGACACCTGTTCATGTTGCAGCAAGGGCCAACAGATCAGCCATGAGGTCCAGGGACTTACAACAGTGTGGACCTTGTGTGTGTATGGCACACACATATGGAGAGATATATATGTGTCAGATATATTAACATCTGTACATGTGCGTAGAGCAAGGGACATACTGCAACTGTATGTGAAGGGTGGACATATAAATATATATATATATATATGTTGGTGAAGGTTGTTATGTGCATATCTGTATGTAAGTTGTAGTGTGTGGCAAACAAGACAGCATACAGTGACGGTATATGACATGCGGTGGTTAAACACTGTGGGTGTGATTTAAGTTTGCAATGTTGCAGCCAGTGAGGCCTGCTAAAGCTACATGGGCTGAGAACACCTTCAATGGATTTCTCACAAGACTGTGCGATATCATTACATTACTGTATACCTCACATCCTTTGCATAATTGATATTCTCACCTTAAAATGTGGACTGTATATGTGCCTATATGTACAATGGATGTGTATATGTATATATATATATATATATATATATATATATATATATGGACAGAGAGAGAGACATAGTCATATATAGTGAGACAGATACCTGTTGTCAAAGCCATGGCCTCAGGCTCAATGCATCCACTTTTACAAAACATAGTATACCCACAGTACCACATGGGTAGTAGCCCCCAACATGTTGAACAGGTACCGATGTGTACATACAGCCAAGTGTTACATCATCTCTCCTTTGGTAATCACATTTCCAAAGGTATTTGGAAATCCCTCGGTGGATCACATAAGTGATAAGGGGTCTGCATGCATATCCACAAAGGTTGTTGTACACCTAGAATGAATAGCCATCATTGACAGACTTTGCTGCATTTGAACAGGTCTGAAATATACCTCAGGCATAAACCCTCACTCACACTATTCAATAGAAACCGTAATGAATGTGTGTGACACGTATGACCTAGGCCAGGGATCACTGCAGTGGCTGGGCTTGTCACAAGCATACAGATGTGACCAAAGGCCTGGAAAGCGGCAGCACACTCTGGCAAAGATAGATGTGTTCATGGAGAAAGCAGGGTTCCCACCTATGAAATAATTGAGTTCACATGTACGTATATGTATTTGCCACACAGCTACCTGACATGTGCAATGCACATACTGTTGTCATAGTGATATGTCATACAGTAGTAAAAGCAAAACCCACAACACATTGACCAACAGTGTCACACACATAGAGCACACACACACACTCACCAAGTACAGGATTCAATCCTCTACCTAACTACTTTACGATAATAGAGCAGTACACATTAACACGACGTGCTATACACATTACTGGAAGTTCCCCTTTCCACAGGTATATTTGTAGGATGGTGACATCTTCAGACTTGACAAAGATTAGTATACCACTTTTAAGGTGTTTCAGTAGCCTTCAGAAAGGTTGCTCCTCTCCAAGAAGACACACACACACACACACACACACACACTCACACTCTCATACAGTTGGCAAGTGCAGGATTCAAACCCCAACCTAACTATTTTATGATACTAGAGGAGTACACATTAACATGACGTGCTATACACATTACTGAGAGTTCTCTTTTCAACAGGTATATTTGTCGGATGGTGACATCATCAGACTTGACAAAGATAAGTATACCACTTTTAAGGTGTTTTAGTAGTCTCCAAAAAGGTTGCTCCTCTCCAAGGAGATCACACACAAACACACACACTTGTCAAGTGCAGGATTCAAACCCCTAGTAGTCTCCAAAAAGGTTGCTCCACTCCAAGGAGATAACACACAAACACACACACTTGTCAAGTGCAGGATTCAAACCCCTACCTAACTACTTTATGATACTAGAGGAGTACGCATTTACACAATGCGCTATACACATTACTGGGAGTTCTCCTTTCCACAGGTATATTTGTAGGATGGTGACATCATCAGACTAGACAAAGTGGGTTACATTAGGTAACATTAGGTGGGCTACATTGAAGGAATTTCTAAACACTTTGGCCTTTTTTTCATCAAAGGAGAGTTTACTATCTACCTGGGTCCCCAGGGCCATAATTACTTTCTCCGTACATACTGGATTACCACCTATTTGGTAATTTGTGTGCACTTTGTTTTATCCAAAGGGGATGACTATGCATTCTTTGGCATTCTGCTTGAGGGCATTGTTTTGACACCTGGTATCTGTCTCTGTAAGACCCTTCTGGAGGATGTCTGTGTCAGCCGTAGAGTCGATTATGGACCACATTTAGCAGTCATCTGCAAACCTGTTCAGCCATACTCCTCCCATGCTTGCCTGTACCTCTGAGTAGTATCTACTGAACAGGTGGGGTCCCAGGACCAAGACCTGTGGGATGCCATTTGTGACTGGTTTAGAGTCGGACGTGGCACCCGCAACTCTGAACATGTGTGTTTGATCTGTGAGCCAGTTGGCCACCCATCCTGTGACTTAGCTATTAATGTTCAAGCTTGTAAGCTTTTCCATGATGACAGAGTGGGGAATGGTGTTGAAAGTCCTTAGTGAGATCCAGGTGGGCTGTGTAGACTACTTTCACCTCCATCTATGTCCTTGGTAACTGTTTCAAATAAGTCAACTAGGTTTAGGAGGCAGGATCTGCCTTTAACAAGGCCAAGTTGGGTAGAGTCCAGTGTCTGGAGGTCCCCAATGTCTCTGTTTATGGGTTCCATGATTATTTGCTCCATAGCTTTGCAGACCAGGCTGAGTAGACCTATAGGGCAATGGTTTCCAGGTTCTGTTGTGGCACCCCCTTTGTGGAGCTGGATGACTGTTGGTGTATGCCATTCTTTGGGTACATAGCCTGTGGTAAGGTTGAGTCTGGACAGTGAATGTAGGTGAGGGTGTAGTTCCTTTTGGGGCTGGTGTAAGACGCAGCCTGGGACACTATCCAGTCCCATTGATGCTGTGTTCTTAGCTTTGGAGAGGGCTGTCTTTACCTGCATGTCCATGAAGTCTGGGGCTCTGAATTCTTTTGGGATGGACACAAGCCCTTTTGGGGGTGATGGGGGGGGTTGCACTGAACTTGTCCCCCAGGATGTGGGCAATGTCAGTTGGTTCAGTGTATTTTTTGCCATTTTTCAGTAGCTGACAGCATATTTGAGAGTTGCCACCTAAATGTTTGGTATAGCTAACGAAGGCTTTGTGGTTGTTATTCTTACATTCCTTGGCAATTTGTCTTTAGAAACTGGCCTTGGATTATTTTATGAGCGATCATTGTTTCTTCTTAATAATGATCAGTGATGCCTTTCCTTTTGTGAAGTTTGCTCTATCATATGTTCGTTTCCTCCTTCTGTTGTATAGCTTATTTATGGGCAACGACCACCAGATTGGTTTCTTATTTTTGGAGGAGTGCGTCTTGGTTTTATTTGGGATGTCTCGATCCATACATCCCTGTAGATGCTCATAGAATGCACTTGTAAATGATTCGGCAGATTGTATAGCATTATCCTATAGCAAGGGGGCTTTGGAACTTTCCACTTTGGTCTTGGGAAGTGTGCAGTTTGCTATTGAAAATGTCTTCACAGTGGTTTCCTTGACTGGGGGGGGGGGGGGATGTGGATGTCCAGTGTGATTACTTTATGATCTGATATTACCAGCGAGAGGTTTATCTCTGTTGTGGAACACTGGTACCCTATGTTGGTGAGGATCAGGTCCAGTATGTTGTCACCTCTAGTGGGGCATGGTGACCAGCTGTTCTAGGGCATTTGAGTTTTTAAACTCTAGGAAACATTGGGCAAAGGATGTTGTACATGAGTAATTCTCCCACTCAATGTTTGGGTTGTTGTAATCTCCTCATATAATGGTGTTTGATAGGACCTTTATATTTTCCACTGTTCTTCGGAATACTGAGTGAGGTTCCTGAGACAAGGTAGGTGATCTGTAGCAGGCTACAATCTGATAAGCAGCTTTGCCCAATGTTAGTTGCACTTGCATGGTCTCCAAGGCCTCATGCTGTGCCACTAACCTGAAGGTGTGGGTATCCATAAGGTAAATGGATACACCCCTTCCTTTTGTATTTCACTCGTGGTTTTGGGGCCGAAGATCAGAGGGATTGTGAGTGTTTTATGTGGAGCATGTCCAACAGCTCTGTGTTTGCCATAGCTTTGTATGTTAGGCAGAGATCACCTCTGAGTAGGCGATATGCGAGAGAGTACAGCTGGAGCATTTTGAGATGGTCTGTGTATGGCATGTATTTCAGGCCACTAATGCTCTTTGTGAGGTATTGCTGCAGACTTTCCAGTTGTTGTAGATGTCTTGTGAGGTACATAGCAAAAAAGGCGTTGTACTCTATTATGGATCTAGTGAGTGATGAGTAGAGGGGAACAATGTCCTCTTCTATTCTGCATGAGACACCTTTTGTGATGAGGTGTACCACATAGAAGGATTTCCTGACTACTGTGGGGATGTGATTATCACAGGTGTGTCCACTGTCCACCTGTGACCCAAGGTCTCTTGTCACACTTTCAGTGTTAAGTATACTACTGCCTATATTGTAGTTCATGGCTACAGAGTTTTTACTAAAGGGGATGACAATGCACTTTTTGGCACTGAGCTTGAGGCCATGGCTTTGACACCAGCCATCTGTCTCAGTGAGGCCCTTTTGTAGGATGTCCACATCTTTAGTATTTACAATTATGCCTCCTAGTTTGCAGTCATCTGGAAACTTCATTAGCCACAGACCTTCCATGTTAAAGTTTACTTCAGGGAAGTAGATACAAAACAGGACAGGACCCAGGACTGGACCCTGTGGTACTGCACTCATCACTGGTCCAAAGTCATACTTGGAGTCTGTTACTTTCACAGTGTGTGTTCTGTCAGTAAGCCAGTTGGCAACCCATCTTGTGACATAGCAATTTATACCTACTTTAGTGGGTTTATCTATAATTCCAGAGTGTGGGATGGTGTTGAAAGCTGTGGCAAGATCTACATAGGCTATGCGAACCACCTTACCCTTGTCTACGGTTCTGGTTCTGGTGACTGCTTCAATGTCATCTATCAGGTTTAGGAGACATGATCTGCATTTTACAAACCAAACATGGTTGTGGTCCAGAGTTTGGAGATTACCAATGTCTTTTTTTATAAGTTGTATGATGATACATTCCATGGCCATGAAGAGCAGGCTCATCAGGCTAATGGGGCGCTAGTTCATGGGGTCCGTGGTGTCTCCACCCTTGTGTAGTGGGATAACCGTCGCTGTGCACCATTCAGCAGGCACAAAGCCTGAGGTGAGGCTATGACTGAACATGGTACGTGGGTGTGGTGCCTGTTCGTTCTGCCATTTGTGTAGAACACAGCTTGGGAAGTTATCTGGTCCCATGGATGCTGTGACACTGGCTTTGGAGAGTGTTTTTTACGTGTGTAGCCGTGATGACAGCAACTTTGCAGTCTTCCATTATAGAGATGTGCTCTTTCATGGGTGAGAGGGGGGTAAAGTTAACACTGATCCTATCTGCCAGGATGTTGGCAATATCAGTTGGCTCTGTATATTTAGTGCCATTGAGCTGTAACTCAGAGCAGATCTGAGTGTTGCCATGACATGGACCTGTCTGTTGGGCAGAGATCTCCTGAGTAGACAGTATGCAACAGAGTACAGATTGAGTTAAATTCAGTCTTGTTGCATGGGGCAACTGTCTGAGGCCAGTAATCCTCTTGTTGAGGTACTTCAGTGGTCTTTCCAGCTGCTGAAGGTGCCTAGTCAGATTCATTGCAAGTGTGTTGTGGTACTCTCTGACGTGTCTGATGACTGATGAGTAGAGGGAACCTCCTTTGACCTACATGCAAAGACCTTGGCAGTTTGTGGGAACACATAGCATGATTTTCTGACCACTTTGTGAATGTGTTTCTGGAAGTAGAGATGACTATCCACACTTAGGTTCATAGGTTCATACTAGGCTATCTGCCCTAGGGCATTTATAAGCCTAGCCAGAATGTGTTTGGCTTTCGCCACCCATTTTAAATTTATTTTGCTATTCCCTTTTTCGAGGTTAGTATACTGTGCCTCTGTCTAACAGTGACACAGAAGTGATACCCGGGGTAAACCTACGATCTCCCATCCACTCATCAAGATTCCTCTTGAAGAGAGTCAATGAGGGACTCTGCCTAACCTGGACTGGGATTTTATTCCAGAGTGAAGGGAGCCTCTGGGTTATGAATCTGTCCCTCCAGCATGTCCTATTTATTTCAGTGCTGAGGTTCAAGTCTCTCGAGCGCGTAGCTCGATGGGATTTGGATTTTCTGAGGTGCAGCATGTCCATTAATTCCGGGTTGGACATGGCTTTATACGTCAGACACAGATCGCCTCTGAACAGGCGGTATGCCACTGAGTAGAGCTGGAGTTTCTTTAACCAGGCAGCATATGGCATCTGTTTGAGCCCTTTGATCCTCTTGGTGAGGTACTTTTGGGGTCTTTCCAGTTGCTGCAGGTGTCTGGTAAGGTACATCCCAAAAGGGGCATTGTACTCAATTATGGACCTGATGAGGGATGAGTAAAGAGGCACGATGACCTCCCTGATCTAGATGTGAATCCTTCATGATTAGGTGGGCTATATTAAATGTTTTTCTAACCACTTTGGCCACGTGGTTGTCAAATGAGAGATTGCTATCAACTTGGGTCCCCAGGTCCCTAATTACTTCTTCTGTACTTAATGGATTACCACCTATGTGGTAATTTGTGGGCACTTTGTTTTGCCAAAGGGATGACTATACACTTTTTGGCATTTAGCTTGAGGCCATGGCTCTGGCACCAGTTGTCTGTTTCTATGAGGCCCTTTTGGAGGATGCTTGTGTCGGCTGGAGAGTCGATTATGGCGCCCAGTTTGCAGTCATCTGCGAACTTGGTCAGCCACAGTCTTTCCGTGTTGGCCTGTACCTCCGAGAAATATATACCAAACAAGAGAGGTCCCAGGACTGAGCCTTGTGGGACACCACTTGTAACTGGTTTGGAGTCTGACATGCTCCAGCAATTCTAACCATGTGGGTTCTGTCTTTGAGCCAGTTTGCAATCCATCTAGTGACATAGGGGTTTATATTTAAGCTGGTGAGCTTATCTATAATGCCCGAGTGGGGTATTGTATCGAAGGCTTTTGCGAGGTCCAGGTAGGCTGTGTGGACCACCTTCCCCTCGTCAATGGCCTTGGTGACTGTTTCAAAGAAATCGACCAGGTTTAAGAGGCAGGATCTGCCCTTAACAAAGCCGAACTGGGTAGGATCCAGTGTTTGTAGGTCCCCAATATCTTTATTTATGAGGTCCATGATGATCCTTTCCATAGCTTTGCAGACCAAGCTAGTCAGGCTTATGGGGCGATAGTTTCCAGGATCCGTTGAGGCACCACCTTTATGGAGAGGGACCACTGTTGCTGTATGCCACTCTTTGGACACATATCCTGTAGTAAGGCTGAGATTGAACAGTAGTTTTATGTTTGGGTTTAGCTCTTCTTGGAGTTCATGTAGGACGCAGCCCGGGACACCATCTGGTCCCACTGATGCTGTGTTTTTTTGCTTTGGAGAGGGCGGCTC
Organism: Protopterus annectens; assembly: GCF_019279795.1. Lineage (NCBI taxonomy): Eukaryota > Metazoa > Chordata > Ceratodontiformes > Protopteridae > Protopterus > Protopterus annectens. Next base: position 213,018,457 of record NC_056747.1, on the reverse strand, counting down.
CTACCTGAGCATCTGAGATGTCAGGGGGGCAGCACTCTGCTGGGATAGATATTTGCCCTTTTGCCCTTGTCCATGGATTCCTTATTATCACCTCCATATTTAGGGTTTTGGCACCTATGTGGTATTTGTATGACTGTAGCTCGAGGCCATAATTTTGACACGACATCTGTCTGACTGAGACCCTTTTTAAGGATGTCTCTGTTGTCCCAAACACTAATTATGACAACTTTTTGGCAGTCATCCACAAACTTTGCTAAACATAGCCCTCGTGTGTTTGACTGTATTTCTGAAAAGTATACACCAGACAGGAAGGGTCCCAGTACTGAGCCATGGGGGACAGCAGTTGTTACCAGCTTGTACAGGAGACCACACTTCTTACCTTGTGTGATCTATCTGTGCCCCAGTTGGCAATCCATCAGATGACATACATATGTATGCACAGGTTGTTGATTTTGTGGATATGACATGTGTCTGTGATGTTGGCAAAGGGCTTTTCAAGGTCGATGTGGGATGTGTGTAGCTCATTTCATTGATGTATGTCCTGGGTGACTGCCTTGAAAACAGTCTAGCAGGTTTGGGAACCATGATCTGCCCATGACCAAACCGAAATTGGTAGGGTTGGGTGTGTGTAGACTCCCAATAGCTCTTTTTATGAGTTCCATCATGATGGACTCCATAGCCTTGTGGATCAGGCTTAATAGGCTTATAAGACAAAAGTTCCCATGGTCTGTTGTGCACCAACACTTGTGTTGTGTGCCAAACATTGCTGTAACACATTCAACAGTTTCATATCCTGTACAGAGGGTGAGGCTCAACAGACTATTCAGGTGCAGGGTCTGTTTGTTCTGGAGTTCACTTATGACACAGCTAGGGAAACAATGTAATCCCATAGACGCCGTGTTTTCAGGTTTGGAAGGAGCTGTTTACCCATTCGAGCCTGTCTGACAGGATGTTGGCAATGTCAGTCATTTACAGTTTGCACTGACTCAGGACATATATGAGTGTACATTGCTATTTATGACATAGCGGAAGGAAGCGTCATGGTTCTCTATGGACTCCTTCACAGATTCTTTTGCCAGAACATGGATTGGATAATATTTGGAGTGCACATTGTTTATTGATGATACTGATTGCAGGTTTATTGATCTTTGCTTTTTCACTTTCTGTGAACAACTTAAGTACTTGTGGTACATAGTTTGATTATGACAAGGTTCCAATATATTATATGTGTCTGTTTTCATATAACTGTGTGCACAAGGCAGGATTGGTGAATAGTGACAGGTTCCTGGGGTAAAACCTGCAACTGACAGATATGTGTGGCCCACTGCTGTACTCGGACATGGCCTAAGTGTGTGAGCATGCCCAGTATGACCTTTCAGTGCGTTGCTGAATGAAATCCACTACATTTGTTAAAGTGTGTGAGCACGCCCAGTATAGACATTTATACTATATGTGTGTGGAAAATCAAGTTGTATTTTTACTGCAGGGCTCACCTTTGTGTTATAAGAGACACTTTGCATAGACTTATCAACATTTCTACATACAGGGGGACAGCTATTTTTTGTACATTTCTACCCGGGGGCACACCTGATTGTTACCGTGGGTGTACACAGGATGAGGGGTTCACCTGACACTTGTACAGATTTGCTAGGCCTGCACTGCTATGTAAGGTACACCATTTCAGTCTGTACTGTTGCCTATCGCACTGGCTTGAGGCATACTACTGTACTACAGATCTTAGCGGCCAATGTCATGTATATTAGATTGCGACTTCATAGCCTACCCAACCCACATCACACCGCCTGGCCTGCTGTTCTCTGTCTGCATAGGCCTGTGGGGGAGGTTACCCATATGCATCTTTAGGGGCATGATACAGCATTTCTTTGTGTTTGCATTAGTGTACAATTGTCCTGCTGTGTCTGTGCCAGTGAAATGCTGTCATGGCTTAGTGGTTCAGTACTCTGACTATAGTGCATAGTATCTTGGGTTCGAGCCCTGTCACTGCTTTTTATTTTCATGCTGGGCAGACCAGACTGCTTAAGGAACAGTAAAGCAAATTTGAGCATGTTTACCTGACTTTGCTCAACTTTGCCCGATCTTGCCCAACATTGCTCAACCTTGCCTGATGTTGCACAATTAGCAATTTTGTTTACATATACGAAATAGTGGAAAAAGCTGCTTAGCACTGCTTTATATTGCTTAAAACAAGGCAATCATGCCTCAGGTTGTGCTACAGGGCTGCCTATGTCAGATGCACATAGTACACTCCCTATACATGTTTGAAAACAGGTAGTGTCGAGTTAGGCATCCCTTTTATTTTATGTGTGAGTCAGACAGAGGTATCATTTCCAGGGTTCCTACTGAACCAGTGTATGTGCTATGCATTGCCTCTTTGCCAAGGCCAAGGCATACTGGGCATGCCTCCTTCTGCCTACTAGGGCAGGCTCAGGTTGTTCTTCCTCTGAGTCATGCTCTGCCTGTGATGGCCTTGGCAATGGTGGGGGGCTGTTTGGCCCTGACCCATGCTGTTCCTGCTGCAGCTGTTTTCGCAGGATCATATTGTGTAGCATGACACATACCTTGACAATTTGGGTACATGTAGTTGGTGAGTACTGCAAGGCTCCACCAGATGTGTCCAGGCACTGGAACCATGACTTGAGCATCCCAAACACACGCTCAATTACATTTCGTGTTTGTGCGTGTGCCTCATTATGGAGTACTTGTTCAGGTGTGTGTGCATTTCTGATAGGTGTCATCAGCCACGGCTCCAGTGCATATCCAGCATCCTCCACTAGGTGACCGTCAGGGATATCCCCATTGGCAAATGTCTGGTACAGCTGCGTCAGATGCCACATATGGGCATCGTGGTAGCTTCCAGGGCAGCCAGCACACACATTCAGTATTATGCCCTGGGCATCCCACATGATCTGGCAGTTGATGGAGGGGAAGCCCTTGCGGTTGATGTAGGCCCTACCCCGCTCACCGGCTGGTGCTTTGATGTGTATGTGCGTGCAGTCAATTGCAACCACTACCTCAGGGTATTCCGCTATTTGCTGGAAGAGATGCATATTGCTGGTCAATGCTTCATGGGAATTGGGGAAATATACATGATCATCGACATGTGCTGACATGGCATTTAGGAACTGGTGCAGTACCCTGGATGCTGATACCTGTGAAATCCCCATCATATCACCAGTTGGTCTCTGGAAGGTACCTGTTGCTAGTATTCTTAGGCCAACACATACCTTGGTTTCCACTGGGATGGGTTCCCCTCTGTTGATTCTGTGTGTGAGGCATGGCCTGCACAGCTCAACAATTTGTTGCAGGAGGTCTCTGTCCACTATCTCCAGCTCATGTAGCCCCTGGTAGGTTACCCTGGGTCTGTACACTCTTCTCCGTCTCCTCACTGTGGGTTGCTCATCAGCATTCACAATGGCACCACCCTCAGCATCTTGCACATGTTGGCTTATAATAGCAATGGCAGCCCCTAACATTTTTTGTCTGAGTTAAGCTTTTTAAGTTTTCACTCTCTTTGTATACTGCAGTGTTTTTGAGAAAAACATGGGGGAATGTTGTTTGCAGAGTTTTAAGTGCTGGGCTAGTGCACTGCCTGTGTAATTGGCTGATCCTGATTGATTTCGCCTGGCAGCTCTGCTAGCTCTCCCTGGTTAACTTCCTGCTATTTCTTTTCCTTCCTTTCCCTTTCTGTTTCCACAAGGGGCAGCGCTGCGCAAACAAGTGCACAAACACATGCACACAAGTGCACATGCGCACACACAGACTTAGGCGGGGGTACATCCATGCACACAGGCTTAGACAGGCTTACACAGGCTTAGACAGGTTTACAGGTGTGCACACGTGCACATACGGTGTAAGCACGTTTGCAAGAAATTTCAGTGATATCCACAGCGTACACCTTCGGTTTCTGGGTTTCAGCTAGGACAACTGTAGGCACGCCTCTTCCACCCCTGAGTAACTCACAGCAAACACAAGTCACTCTGCTCCAATAAGCTTACAGTCTTTCATACATACCCTTCATAATGTCACCTATCTTCTACTCTACTACTCCCCTACTCCTACACTTACACTCTAGGGACATGGCTCACATGCCAGGGAAAATTGGGATTCGCTATCCTTATCCTCATTTGCATAGGATTGCCTACTAATTCTTGGTTACATCTCTCAAACTGAGCTTCCCACCTTAGCAACCACTACTCAGTAGCCATGTTGTCTTCAGCCTGCCATTCACCTGCATGGCAGAATAATATTTTAATAAGAATGCCTATTTTTGGCTATTTTTATTTATTTTCTGGTTTTTAAAGCACCGCACGTTTGCGCGGCACTGCACTATGCTTCAACATCGGAGATCGGGGAAAAAAAATGTTGATTTTAATTCATTTTCAAAACATAAAAATGACAATGGCCTTATATTTGGCCATTGGCATGCTTCCTCAACTGGATGCATCCTTTATTTGGAGCTGTCATAGCTCCATTTTGCTATTTGCAGAACGGTACTCCGTTACCAACGGAGTACATTTCTGCAAATAAATCTACTCTTACACGGACAGGTTAGTGTTTCCTGGTTCGCATAGCTTTCAGCAGTTCGTGCAAGAGTAGTTTTAGGAGCTCTCATGCACTCCCCTGCCGGCTGTTGCTGGATCGCTCGGCAGACATATTGGCTGTCTGCCGTCTTACACTACTTTTAGACTCCGTGCAAGCCTTCGTGAATCCGGCCTAGTATGAAGGTAAAGACAGAAGGTAAGGAGAAAGGAAAAGGAAAGAGTGCGGAAAAATAGATTAGCCTGGGAAGAGGCAGGAGCACAGCCAGTGTCTTATAAGGTATTCCTTTAAGAGTGATTTGAAATTATCATGTACTGAATTATTTGTTATTGTGTCTGGAAAGGTGTTCCAGAGTTTAGCTATTTTGAGTGAATAGAGGGGGCTACCATGTTGATTGTGGGACTTGATTACCTTTAGTAGGAGTTTGCTGGGAGATCTAAGGTGTCTGGTATTTGTCTTAGGTTGAACTAAAGAAGAGATGGCAGGGCAGTTGTTGGTATAATATATTATTTTGTGAGCTAAGGATAGTTGATTAAAAGATAGAAGGTTGGGACTATATAGAGTAACAAAATCATCTAAAGATACTGATTTACTGCATTATTCACAATTATACTTCAAAGAAATCTCTTAGTTTTCCTACTTTGCAGGCTCCTATAGTAAGGTATCTCATCATTTGCTAATTACACAATACATAAAGCAATTGTTTACCTATATTTCACCATTTTTCCTTAATATTACTGATATACCTACTTATACTACTACTGTTGTGCAAGGTATTTCATTCACTGCTGTACTTATCATGCATTTGTATAAATATTTATGAATATGCTCAGTTCATATTTGTTTAAATATTTATTAATATCTGAATTCTCATACTGTGCCACAATTTCCCTTAATGCAAGTTATAAATGACTTGCTAGACTTTTATGTGTGTGCACCTCTTGTCTGTTTGGGGAGAGGGTGTTGCCTGGAATTTCTCCAAACCCTTTAAATCTAGCTTCAACTTTAAAATGTTATAGTTTGCATGTTAACAGTTCATGACTTGTGTTCAGACAGAATCTGCACACACAGAGAGAAATGTAGCAATTGAAGGAAGTTTCCTGTTCCTTTTCAATTCAACCTTAAATAAAAATATTTGAGTTACAGATGGATGCTGTGCATATACTTCAGTCTAATAACGTGCTGTTTTCTGTGTAATCACTGTAAGCATATAAGGTAGTGGTTTAAAAATGTAAACAAAAGTAATGCAACAGGTCATTCCTTGCTATATGCCGGTCATTCACTTGATGCATTAACCTCTATTCTGACTAGGGTAAGGTGCCTGACTGAAAGTTAAACCATCTTGTGTGTGCAGTTCATATTGTAGAAACAAATTGTCATATACTATTGTTATACTAATAAATATTTTCTGACCCATACAACCAAAATCCTTTCTTTACAAAACTGGTCTGCATGTACCTTCACAATTAACTGAGGTAATGCAATACTGTAAATGAAAATTATATTTCAATGCACATATTTTTCTTTGTGTATAAATACATTTATATACATGAAAAAATAGCTAGGTGTTCTTATGCAGATGCATATCTGTAATTTACAGACACTATATATGCATACTTACATATATTTCTTTAATTAAGCATATATTAAGATATCCTCACATTTAGTGACCTGAGATTACAGTATTGCCTTTATCCACACACTTTCTCTTCTTTATTTCTGTGGCAGTCACTTGTGTCTTTTTTTCATGGCCATTAACTTTGAGCTGCAGGTTTTTTAAAATAAACTACAAGGCATTGCATATCTGCTACCGAATCTCCTGACTACAGCATTCCACTTTCTTTTTCACCTTTGAAAAGGCATGTGAAGTAGGAAATATCAATTTAACTCTGCTGTATGTCTTGATTATTAATTGGTAACTGAACTTGCAGTTCCAGTTAAATTGCTTGTTAACAAGCCTTGCCCCTTCTTCTAACTCAATTGTTTGTACAGCCAACTGCATCAGTTTAGGCTAAGGAAGCATCTGTGATTGCCTCCCCCACCCCCTTCTACTTTAATAGGTTATCTATTGTTAGCCAATTTAATTTGGGCTAGGAATGAGTATGGTTTTAAATGGGTCTTTTTATTATTCTTTCTCCTAAAGTTGCCCACATAGAGTGATTGCCTCCTACTACTGTAATTGCTTTATCTTTAGTTCAGACCGTTGTTTAAGGGTACCTTTTAAAAAATAATGCCATCAAGAAATCTGTAATAAGCTACAACATGTTTAATTTAATATTAAATTTGAGACTATTCTTACTGATATAGTTGTTCCATTTGTATACTTATAGCTACTACTTTTGAACTACTATCCTTCTCACCAATACATGTTTTTCTCTCCAATCTATACACTACTCACTTCTTCACTTCCCCATGCCAATAAAAGCATATCATACAGCTTTCTGCACACAACAACTCTCCACTATCTTAACTCTCTGTTTACCAACCTACAAACATCTCTCCACCCTTTACCACACCTTTTTCTACATTTCTCATAACATTGCTTTCATTAGGATACTACATGGGCATCAAATTACCAAGCCTCCACCTTCTACCCACTATCTAAACTCTCACCATCTCAACTCCTAATGACAGTACGTCAATTGCTACTATTTTACATACTCACAATACTAGCTCACCTCACTGCCATAATATTCCCACATCATATCCCAACTCCATCACAAACAGCATACATTACATCACCAAACCCTATTTCTCTCCTTATCTAGCTATTCTACTCTCTACCAATATATCTGCTCCGATCTGTTTTGTTATAGATATATTAAAGTTAAGAATAGCACTTTACTAGCAGTACTGGAAGTCAGATACAAACACAAATGGCTCCATACCTGTACTCACCTCACCTCTATCTTGAAACTTAGTGTAAATATTCATCCTAACCCTGTACCCACACATTAACTACTCACCATGGCCAACCCATTACTTCCCAGTGCTCACAACTTAATGTTTCCATCAAGTAACAAATCTAACCTTATTCTTTTCAACATTAACCTCAGAGTATCTGCAACAAAATTCATGATATCCATACATGTCTATGCTTTTACTCCCTAGACATTACAATCACCCCTGAAATCTGGGTAAACCAAGAAATAACTGACAATAAAATTATTCCCCCTAGGTTTCAACATTCTTAGAATGGACAGAAAACTTATAAGATCAAGCGGCATTGCTATTATTTATAAAAAAAATCTTAAAACTAACTTAAGCCCATCTAAATATCACAAAATGTAATAATGCTGAAATTCTGATTGTAAACCATAAAGTCAACTAAAAGAAATCTATATCTGTCTCAGCAGTATACATCCCACCATGCAACAACATTGCCACAGCCGAAAATATACTATACTGGATATCTGACAACATCACCCAGGAAACCTTCATCTTAGATTACCTAAATATAGACTGGCAATCCATAAACAGCAGCAACTCCAAGGGCTCTATTCAGCTGTTTGGCTTCACCTGACGAGTAAACTCCTACCACCAGAATCAACAAAAGCACTACCAGGCAGTCCACACTGGACTAGATATTGACAAACCCCATAATATAAAATCTTCTGGTTGCTTACCAGATACTATAAGTGCCCACCTCCCAGCCTATGTAATGAGACAACAGCATGATTCACCCAAACTAATCTAGAAATAAGTATGCAGTTTAACAAATTTGGCAAAGACATATTTATGTCACACATAAGACTTATGTACCTCCTGTATATTGAAAAAAAATATATAGTATTCTTGCATGCCTGAAACATGCATGCTTATATTTTATTCTGTTATTATATTTTGCTATAATATTTTTGTTAAGCTCATTTACATATTATTAGCAATGTACCTCAACAATGTTCTTTTTGTTGTGGAGCTTTTCTCCCCAGGTCAGTGCTGAAAATGTTTTTTTTTCCCCCAACCCAGTCGGACACTACCCAGTTAACAAATGTAAATAAATAAAAATAAAATAAATACATGTATTCCAATCCTGTTCCACTACAACTGGAATGTATTGAGTAATGCCCCAGATGAAGCAGTTAACTCACTTCAGTTACACTTTCCTAAAAATACTGAATGATTTAGCACCATTTAAAACAAGAAGGGTAAAACATAACGCAGTGCCATGGCTGACGAGAGAGACCAAACAGCTAACACTGCAAAGAGATAAAGCATGGAAATAATAATGGAATAAAATGCACTCTTACCACAACTTTAGAAACCACAGCATGCCTACCACAACTTTAGAAACCACAGCATGCCTACCACAACTTTAGAAACCACAGCATGCCTACCACAACTTTAGAAACCACAGCATGCCTACCACAACTTTAGAAACCACAGCATGCCTACCACAACTTTAGAAACCACAGCATGTCTACCACAACTTTAAAAACCACAGCATGCCTTCCACAACTTTAGAAACCACAGCATGCCTACCACAACTTTAGAAACCACAGCATGCCTACCACAACTTTAGAAACCAAAGCATACCTACCACAACTTTAGATAGCTTAGAAACTGTACCAAGATCCTTGTTAAATCTGACAAGAAATCATACTATAATAATCTCCAGCAAAAGCACCAAAACAACCCCAAGCTTTTTTGATCCTCTGTAAATAAACTGTTACACCCAGGCCTTACCCTGCACCGTGTCCTTCTACTTCAAACAACAAAGAGTCCATTGGCACTCAGTTCAACACTCATTTTATCCACCACTCTGGCTTTCCTTTATTCTAGAAAGCAACACACTGTCTTTTAGGTTTCAGACTGTCCCAATGTCAACCATCAAAAGATTGCTAGAGAAATTGAAAACAACAACCTCAGCTGCCAGTAACCTTCTCACAAAGTTCCTCTGAACAGGTGCAGAAGCATTAGCCTACCCTGTCTCTATTCTGATCGATCAGTCAGTAACTGAAAATGATGTCCCATTCATTTGGAAAAAATCCATTTTTATACCCCTTCAAAAATGTGGTACAAAAGACGTACTGCTGTCATATCACCCTTCTTTAAAATCCTCGAGAAATGTATTCACTATCAGCTTATGAAACATCTAACCAAACACAACCGCCTTTCCAGCACCCAGCATTATTTCAGTCCCAAGCACAATACTACTGCCTTCCTCGATTTCACCAGCATAGTAAATCAATACAGAGATGAGGGAACCTTGATTCTTAACTTTTCCCTGACCTTTCCAAAGAATATGACACAGTGCCCCACCATAAATACCTTTCTGAACTTGCAAATCTAGGTCTCACTTACCCCTCCCTCTCCTGGTTTCACAGTTATTTATGCAATCATCAGCAGGTAACTAAATGGCAACAAAACCTTCCAGCATTTCAACCAATCTCTGTTGGCGTTCTTCAAGGGTCAACACTCAGCCCCTTCTGTTTAGCATTTTCATAAATAAACTTCATACAGCTACAAAAAAAAAAAAAAAAACAGAACCAGGTGATCAAGAAAGAATAAAGGATGTGATCTAGTACATTGAGTGAGTTACTAATGGTATGTCAGGGAGGAACATCTGAGGGGCAGATGTCAGGACAGGGCATGGTGTTATATTTTCGATGTGGCCTTTGTTGCTTGTTTTTTGAACAAGAATGAGGAGAGGAAGCACTCATCCTCCAAAGACAGAAGCACACAGCACTGGCACTGAATAAATGCAACAAACAGGATGAGACTGTTCCTGGGACTCTGGCAGGGAATTTGGTAAAAACTATTTCAGCACAGCAACTTTGAGATTCAGTAAGTCAAAGAATGTTAAAACTCCATGTGCAGTTGGATTTCCCATCAAGATTTGGAAGCTTGAGTTAGCACTGTTCAAGTTTTTGTAAAATTGTTTAATTATATTCTAAGAGTGGGGGTCCCCCCCCAAGGTTGTAGAAAGAGTGGATTATTTAAGCAATAACCCATGCCTGGGTGTGGGTAATGCTGGCTTTACCCACTGTTGGTGTGGTTTGGTCATGTGGGTGAAGCCCGAGTGGCCAAACACAGCATTACCCACACCCAGAAGTGGGTTATTGCTATTACACAATGACATTATTTAAGAAAAAAAATACTTACTTTTCTTAAATAATGGCATTGTATAATGCCTCCATGCTGCCCTTCCGCAGCTGTCTGATATTCTGCAGCAGTTCTGATGTACTGCGTATGAATATGCTTATGCAGTACATCAGAGCTGTGGGTGGAAGCAATGGAGAAAGCAAGATCTCCATTGCTTTTTACAAAGTGTTTCGCTATGTTAAAGGAGTTTAACCTAGCAAGACAGCTTTAAAAAAAGCAACAGAGAATCTCCGTTGCTTTTTTTAAAGCTGTCATGCTATGTTAAACCCTTTTTCTGTTGCTTTTTTTAAAGCGGTCTCGCTATGTTAAAAGGATAATCTCCGTTACTTTTTTTAAAGCTGTCTCGCTATGTTAAACTCCTTTAACATAGCGAAACAGTTTCTAAAAAGCAACAGAGATCTTGTGTTCTCCATTGCTGTAAAAAAAAAAAAAAAAGACATACTAATGGAAAAGGTCCGGGTGACCAGACCTTTTTCCATTAGTATAAGTCTGATTTACAACGTGCACGCTGACCAATCAGCATGCACATTTTGGAATGTTAATAGGGGGGCGTTGTATAATGTGGTTGTATCTATGCAAGGGAATGATCTGGAATGACCTGGCTTGGACTGATCTACCTCCTTTCATAACCATATTACAAGGTATGTATGAATATATTAGCAACTAATATAATGTCTGACATAAAAATGATAGCTGGGATTAATATGGTTTTGTTGGAGGGAGGTCTACTTTTGGTAATCTTAACACTTTTATGGTGTGAAATGATGCAGAAAGAAATGGGAGACATTTTTGTAATTCAAGGTTATCCCATTGATAACATTTTGTGCTACTAAATTTTTAAAGTTAATCAGAATATTAGTTAACATTGTGGTGTTGCCGAAAAAGCATTTGATAGGGTAGACAGGGTTTATAAGTTTTATTTAGTAGAAAACATGCATTTTTCTGGGCATATTTATTTGCATAGTGAACAAGCTGTATAACATGGTGACAGCCAGAGTGAACGTATTAGGTGAAATTTTGACAAAGTGAAGGTTAATAGATACAAGATAAGGATGCCCCCACCCCAGTTTTTATATGCTGTATATTTGGATCCATTAACTATAGCAACAAGGGAGCTCTCAGTAAGGGGATATCAATGGAATGTAACCCTGGAGAAGATTGGAATAGGTTTTTCAGGATGCTTAGGGTGTTCAGTGTAATAGTTGGTTAAAAGATGAATGAAGGAAAAATGAAAAAAAGGGCAATAAGCTATCATGTCAAATCATGGTGCAATAAGCTATTGTGTCAAATCATGGGGCAATAAGCTATTGTGTCAAATCATGGGGCAATAAGCTATCGTGTCAAATCATGGGGCAATAAGCTATCATGTCAAATCATGGGGCAATAAGCTATCGTGTCAAATCATGGGGCAATAAGCTTTCATGTCAAATCATGGGGCAATAAGCTATCATGTCAAATCATGGTACAGGAGGGAAGTGTACAAAACATAAAACTACGTTATTCTTCCAAAGTGATGAGGTACCTAAGACAGGCACTAGTCTAAGAGATGTGGGCATGCACACCACATATAGTTGAGCAGTAAGCATAAAGGCAAGGAACCAGCATGCTTGTTGCAGAATTTTTTTTTTCAAGCCCACCCACCACACAGCCAACTCCTTTGCTTAAGAATCAGGGACAAACATAAAACTAATGTGCAGGCAAGAGTGCAAAACTGGGGTTAATGTTTATATATTAAAACACAAGGACAATGTTTTAAATAATAATCTCATTAACTTTAAAAAGTTAATAGCACTAAAGATTTTACTTTGACATGCATTTTCTGAACAATAAAAAGTATTTATTTATTTATTTCCAGTTTGGTGACCGGGGTGGTCCACTGGGCTCAAAGAGCCCATTTTCAGTGGTGGCCCGGGGAGAAAAGCTCCATCGTACAAAGTGTAAACTACATAATTCAGACTGCATAGTACAGAGAAAAGCTAGGTAATTCAAAGTTAACAAAATACAATACATAGTTAACAAAATACAATATACAGTAGCAAAGAGGTGCAGTAACAACTAGTAAGTATTAAATAGCAAACTAAGAACAGTTAAATTGCAACATATATACAATATATAATACATATTTATATGTTTGTAGGTTGAGAACAGTAGTATAGAGTAGAATGTGTTCATTGGTTAGAAATGTCAGATAGTGATCTGAAAGTAGTTATCGAGGGATAGATCCCTGGTAGGTCAGGAAATAATGGGACCTTGAGTGTGACAGAAATGATCATGAGTTAAGGAGGTTAGGTAGGTAGAGAACAGTTGCACTTCCAAGTATGAGAGACGTAGGAATGGAGCTGAGATTTGAAGTGTTCAAAGTTTTCAGAGATTCGTAGAGATGGAGGGAGAGAGTTCCATGTTTTGGCTAAGGTAAAGGATAGAAGTAGCTGCCCAGTGGGACGATTTGGTTTATACACTGAGATTAGGTTTTGGTTGGCATATCTTAGGGGTCTGTGAGGGGTGTAGGAAGGTAAGATGTTAGCAAGTGCTGGAGATGTATTAGGTTTGAAAATAAGCTTGTGGGCTGTACAGAGTTGGAGGTAGTCCAGGTAATTGGGAAGTTCTAGCCATTGCAGCTGGTGGAGAGGTATACAGTGGTGAGTAGAGTATTTGGATGAAGTTGCAAATTTTGAGATTTTATTGTAGCAGGTTTCCAGTTTAGAAGAGTTGGAGGAAGATAGATTGGTTAGTAAGGGTGCACCATACATCAGAGAGGGTAGTAAGTAGGTTGAGGCAAGGGTCTGTTTAGTTGAGGGGGAGAGGAAGTGTGAGTTTCTATTTAGCATGCCAAGTTTCTGATGGGTTTTCTTAATATTTAGTAGAATATAGGTATCAAATTTTAGTTGCTTGTCAATAGTAACCCCAAGAAGTTTGGCAAAAGGAACAATTTCTATAGTGGAGTTAGCATGGCTGATAATTTTGAGGAAGGTTTTGTCAAGAGGGATAGATTTTGATGGGGAAAATAGTAGGATTTTAGATTTGTTGTAATTTAGGGAGAGATGATTTTGAAGAATCCATTTCTCAGTAGTTGAGAAAGCAGACTGAGTTTTAGTTTGAAGCTCAAGGAGGTTGGAGGCAGAGCAGACTACTGTTGAGTCATCTGCATATTGTACTATTCTGGTGTTGGAAATTGATGTGTGGAAGTCATTAATGAAAATATTAAAGAGCATAGGACCGAGTATAGATCCCTGGGGTACCCCGGTTGGGGTTTCAAGGAAGGCAGAGGTACCAGTTTTCCATTTCACAGCCTGTGCTCTATCAGAGAGGTAGCTGCAAAATCAGGTAATGGTGTTTTGTGAGAGGTTAAGTTTAGAAAGGTGGGTAAGAAGGTGGGTATGGGATACAGTATCAAAAGCTTTGGTGAGGTCGAGGAGGACTGTGGATACCAGATTGCAGGAGTCACGGACATGGTTTACTATGTCTAGGAATGAAAAAAGAGGTGTTACTGTGCTATGGCCAGGACGGAACCCATGTTGTGTTGGGGTGAGGAGTTGGTTATTTGTAAGGAATGGCATTAGCTGGAGGTGGATACATTTCTCAATAATTTTTGAGATAGGAGATAGAATTGCTATGGGTCGGAAGTTGGAGTAGTTATTGTTTTTGCCTCCTTTGTGGAGGGATAGGATAAAGGCGGTATGCCATAGTTTAGGGACATATGATTCCTGTATGGATCTGTTGATGAGTATACTAATGGGAATGGCAGTGCTGTCTGCTGCTAGTTTTAGAAAGATAGAGGGGATGTTGTCAGGGGCAGTGGAGCAAGTCTTAAGTGTAGAGAGAAGTTTTTTTATGTATGATGTGGGATGGGTTTGAGATGAAAAGTAGGAGGAGTGTTTAGGATGGTAGACTGGGGAGAGGATTTGAGATGGGAGGAGGAGTTGTTGTTAGGGAAGGTTTTGGTGAGTTCTGCTATTGAGTTAGTAAAAATGAATTGAACAGTGTAGCTATTTCTGTGTCATGTTTGCTAGTGTCTGGGCAAGGGTTGTTTTTGGTGCCTGGATTAAGAAGGGAATTGATGGATTTCCAGAATTGTTTGGGGTTTGTGGAATGAGTAGTCTGGAGTTTGATATAGTATGATTTTTTTATCCTGTGTAATACGTTTTTTAGCTAGGTTGCGGAGTTGTTTATATTTAGGAAGGGTGTCAGTGTGCTTATTACGATGGTAGAGTTTCCAGGTCTTGTCCCTTTGTTGCATGAGTGTTTTGGTATCTTTAGTAAGCCAAGGGGCGGAATTGGTTTTCTACATTTTATTCTTGGAGGGGCTTGGGAGTTAAGGGTATCCAAGAAGGTTGAGTTGAAGAATTCAATGGTGTCATCTAGAGGAAGAGTTTTTAATTTATTCCAATTTATCAGTTTGAGGTAATTGGAGAAAGCTGTGGGGTAAAGTAGGTGAGATTCCGAGTATGGATATAGCGATGGAGGTTTGGAGAGGAGTTGGTTGCTCTATGGATGAAGGCTGGCAAGTGATCACTAATGGAGTCTGGTAAGGTGCCAGTGTGGAGATTTTATTTGGGTGGGAGACAAGGATCCAGTCTAGTATGGAGCCTGGGGGGGGGTATTTTTATTGGGTCTGGTAATAGAATTTTTGAGCTGAGTGAAATTATATAGATTGATTGAAATGGTGGGGTTATTACCAGTGTTCTTGTTCCAGTCAATGATTACATCTCCTAGGATGTATGTTTCATGGCTGAACCTCTAATGTCAGGTAGTATTATTAACTGCATGCAATCCTCAGTGATGTACCAGAAAATCAAATTAAAAAAAAAAAAGGAGTGTGGGTTTTCCCCCCAAATTGCACACTAAGCTACTGTACTTCCTCCACCAACATCAGTGGTGACCCACCCCTGCATTTATGGGGTAGTTTTCAGTAAATTGGTTCCCTTGGCACCTAGGCAATGTGCTCCATGGCATCCCCTCCTGCAGCTCTCAAATGCCCCTGTTTTGCTTTTGGCATCTGTCTTTTATATGTGTATATGTATTTGTGTGTATGTATATATATATATATATGTATATATATATATATATATATATATATATATATATATATATATATATATATATATATATATATATATAAACACACACACACACACACATATGCTTTTTTTTTTTTTTGCTTTCGTACAGTCAGTCTTACTCTTTATCTTTTCCTACATTCTTTCAGGACATCCTAAGTTGCCAAACCACACTATAACAAATTATTACAAATAATGAAATTTAGCCAGGACCTCCTGAAGCCAAGGGGCAATAGATGCTCTGAAGTGCATTTCTCTGATTCTTTTTGTACAACCTTTTTCCTAATGTCCTCAAAGTATCGCTGCTGAGGAAAGAAATTCAATCTCACTTATTTCTTTCAAAGAATAAATAAAGTGTGCCCAATGTTTAATGATCAATGCAGACAAAATAGTGGTTCCCAAAGAACAGAGAAGATAAATGCTTGTGAGGACACATATCATATCTGGGAAAATGCAGCCACCTTCTGCATTTACCCTTCTGATATCAGAGAGGAAAGAAGATGAAAACATAAACAGAACAATAACATGTTTCAACTTGTTGCTGTCAGATACACATGCACAGTGTGGCTCCTTACTCCAACTCCGAAAAGATAGCCACCTATATACAAGTCTAATGTTTGACTCTGAGGAGGATGACATTGTATATTACCCCTATTGAAAATAACTGGGATCATACCATGGATAATATGAGGGAACCCATGCATGGGATAAAGCATTTAAGAGCTGCCTCTGTCCATTATTAATATAGGGGGGGT
This sequence comes from Protopterus annectens, assembly GCF_019279795.1. Lineage (NCBI taxonomy): Eukaryota > Metazoa > Chordata > Ceratodontiformes > Protopteridae > Protopterus > Protopterus annectens. The sequence continues at coordinate 213,001,980 of NC_056747.1, read as the reverse complement.
AGTCCTGGGGTAGAGTTTCTGTTCTCTATCTATGAGCTGTGTTTTACATGGATGGGAAGTCTGTTCCAGACCAGTGGTATCCTTTGCAAGATATAATTGTCCCTCCAAAAAACTCTGTTGATGTTACAGAAGAGGTTTAGATCCCTAAACCAGGTATCTCTGATGTCCTTTGACTTGCTGAAAACACAGTAAATTCATCAGTACTGAGTCTGAGGATGCCTTGTATGCATGACACCAGGTCATCTGTAGGATATTGATTAGTGACAGTGCTTTGAGTCCATCCTTGTAGGACATGTTGTTTAGGCCCTATATCCTTTTAGCAAAGTAAGGGGCATTATACTCCATTATTGACATAATGACGGCTGAATAAAGGAGGGGCAATAACATCCCTAGATCTAGACACAATCCCTTCATTTATAAGATTTTCAATATAGAAAGACTTACAATAATGGGTACATGTTGGTCAAAAGTTAGATCCCTGTCCACATAAGTTCCCAAATCAGGGGCATGTTGACAGTGTTATAGTCCCCTGGGGCATATGTCTTCCCAAATGATACAATAATGCATTTTTTGGCATTTTGTTTCAGTCCATGGCTTTGGCAAGAGTTATTTATTTGGGGCAGATCTTCTGCAGGATGGTTAAGACATTTGAAGGTTCAATGACTGCTCCTAGCTTGTAGTCATCCATAAGCTTATTGGCTCTAACTTCAGAGAAGTAAATTACAAACATAAGAGGTCCTAGTACAGAACCCCAGAAGACTCAACTGATAACTAGTCTATTTTGGGAGGCAACTTCCCTTATTTTGATTTTATGAAACCTATCTGTGAGCCAATTGGCAAGCCAACAGGTGAGAGAGGAGTGTATTCTTATTTTTTAGCTTCTCTATTGCACCTGAGAATGGGACTGAGTCAGAAGCATTGACCAGGTTGAGGTACACTGTGTGTACCTTAGTGTCTTTGTCCATTGCTTTGTTGGCATTTTGTAAAGTCCACCACATTGAGTAAACGTGACCTTCCCTTGATGAATCCAAACTGTGATGTGTCCAGTGTTTGGAGGCTCACTTTATCTTTATCAATTATGTCCATGATAAGTCTTTCCATAGATTTGCATAGGAGGCTGGTCAGACTTATGGATCTTTAATTGCTTGGGTCTGTGGAAGGTCCTCCCTTATGCAGGGGATCGAATGTGGTAGTTCTCCATTTGCTAAGTACAAAGCCTGTATGGAGGCTGTGCTTGAACAGTGTTAAGTGTACTACAAAAGTGTGCTTCATGTTATTTAAGATGCATCCAGTCTATTGTCAGGGCCCATTGATGCAGTATTTATTGCTTTTGGTAGCACTTTAGGAATTGGTCTTGTGTGATAGCCAAATGTGAGCCATTTTCAGGTATATCTTGAGGGGTGGACAGAGAGGATAGAGGGGTAAGAAAAGATCTAAATTTATCATCCTGTAAGTTCTCTGTATATTAAGCCACAGTGTAGGTAGCATCATTCATAATCAGCCCAGCAAATTGATACACTGTACTCTTGAGATGACAAACATTACTAAAAAAGGCCTTGTGATTGTCTTTGGCTTGAGTAGCTATTATAACCTCAGACATAGCTTTGATGGATTTTATTAAGCTCCTGAGTTGTTTATTTCAGTGATGAGGACTCTATCATTCTGGGAATTACTTTTCATGCTTTTGGTCAAAATTATCTTTTATTTATTGTAAAGCTTGTTGATATTATAGTTCCGCCATGAGTGTTTTTGGGCTTTGCCCTGTATTTGTTCCTACAGGGTATAGTTGCATCAGTGAAGCTGTCTATATGCTGGTATGGTGTGGTGGTGTATATTTATGTATATTCAGTGTAGTTAACTGGCATTGGTGGGGATTTGAAGCTTTAAAATCTATCACTTAGGAGTAGGTGATTTGCCTTAGAGACATTTCTAAAGGTGCCTTCATAGGAAGGGATTTCTATTTTCCGTTTTGTTTCAAAGGAGATGGCTTTATGGTCAGATCTTAGAAGTGATAAAGATATTGAAGGAATGGTGCAAATGCTCCATATTAGTAAGGACAAGATTCAAGATGTTATTCGCCATAGTGGGTTCTGACTAATTGCAGGAATCTGTGTGCTTGTATACTAGTGGTGTAGTTTTCCCAGTATATAGTTAGATAGTTTAGATCACCTAGAACAATTATATTGATTTAATACTGAGTGATTCTAGTTTCTGTAGGTGGGCATTGTGGCTTTCTTGCTGGGTACTTATAGGCCCCCATAAGCTCCATGGATCTAGATGTTCTGCAATGCTGACTTTTTTGACTTAGTACACTTCAGATATTTAATAGTGATAAAAAAGATCAGAGATGCTTGCTAATACCCAAAATACTAATAACTACCCCAACCCACACCGATATACAAACCAATACCTCCAGCTTTTCCCTGCACACAGTGCCCATGAAGGTAATTTCCAAACTCCTTAAGAAACTTAAACCAACTATACTAGCAGCTGATAACCTTCCAGCAGAATTCCTACAGACATCAGCCAAAGCCATAGCCTATCCTGTGTCTATTCTCATAAATAAGTCATTATCAGAATGCATGGTACCCAACTCATGGAAAATATCACACATTATTCCACTGCACAAGGGAGGCACCTCTCTAGAACTCAACAACTATCGCAGAATCACAATTTTATCTCCTTTATCCAAAATATTAGAAAGAGTTGTTCATTCTCAACTAATGCAGTACCTGCAAAAAAACTACCTGATTTCCAAATCTCAACACGGCCTTAGATCTTCCCACAGCACTACTATAATTTACCACCTTAATCAACCATCATAGAAACAGGGATCTATTCATATTTTCAGTATTCTTAGACTTATCAAAAACCTTTGACATGGTAAACCACAGTATGCTTCTTGAAACTCTCTCTACCCTAAATATATGCACCTCCTCTATATGATGGTTCAATAACTACTTAGGCCATCAGCAAGCAGTTCTATGGCAAGACCATAGTTATGATAGCCATGGTACTGTATCTTATCTCTATGAACTATTACTGTATTGTGCTCCTATCCTCAAAGACAAAGGAGCAGCATCATTTTTAATTTAAAGAAAAGGAAATCATTTTAATGTGGTTTATTATACCTTAACATACACAAAGAATGACAGCATCAGTGCTATACAGACATGCATATTCAGTTTAGGTATGAAATCACACAAACATTATATATTATGTATGCTTTTGATAGTCTTTTTCTACTTGTAAATTGACAAAATGAAACTTTCAGAAACCAGTCTGCTAAAAATAAATAAGTAAATAAATAAATAGCATGCACTTTCCATTTCTCTTTTAAGACAATTCATGTCTGAATTCCACCCTAACTTCATATGGCAATCTCTCTCCAATTCATGAAGATATTTTTTATAAAATTTACATGTCAAGGCCCCCTGGAAATCCAAATTTTACGTCCTTTTGCACAGATTAATAGCTTTTAGGGAAAGTAAACAACAGAATCTCAATTATGTGAATGCAAGTAGAAACATGCAAAATGTGTTTAGTTTGCTTAAAACAGACAGAAAGACAGAAAATTTACTTTTTCCTAGAAGAGTATGAATTTGGTTCTCATGTCATTTCATCTTGAAGAATACAACATAAAACTTTTTGAGAAATAAAAGGCAAAATGGGAACATGACAGCTGACAGCATTGTAAGACTGTTGTTGGTAAATGGGCAGCAGACACACAATGGCAGGCCTGGTAGGATTACTTAGGTTCATAGGTGTGTACTCGGCTAATGGCCCTGGAGCCTTTACAAGCCTAGCCCATAGGATTACCCTGGCATTGTGCCACCTGTCCTTAGTTTCCCATGCCTCTTTTAAGTAGAGCCACTGGAGTGATCCCAGGGGTGAATTTTCTATTTCCCATCCACTCATCAAGATTTCTCGTGAAGACGGCCAGTGAGGTGCTCTGTTTGACATGTATGGGACGTCTATTCCATAGCATGGGCAGTCTCTGGGTTATGAACCTGTCCCTCCAGCACATTCTGTTGAGTGTGGTAATGAGGTTGAGGTTTCTGGGATTTCTTTAGATGTAGCATTTCTAACAGAGCTGGGTCAGACATGGCTTTATAAGTCAAGCAGAGATCACCTCTAAGTAGGCGATATGAGACAGAATAGTTGGAGTTTTTTGAGTCTGTCTATACACTACAAGTGTTTAAGCCATAGGATCCTCTTTGTGAGGTACTTTTGCAGCCTCTCCAGTTGTTGCAGGTGTCTAGTGAGGTATATGGCAAATGGGGCATTGTACTCGATTGCCCTAATGAGGGAAGAGTAGAGGGAGACAATGACCTCTTTCTTTCTGCATGCAAAACCCTTAGTAATGACATGTGCCACATAGAAGGACTTTCAGACCACAGTGGCAATGTGGTGGTCAAAACAGAGGTTGCTGTCAACCTGTGTTCCTAGATCTCTTATAACACCTTCTGTGTTCAGTGGACTACCATCAATGTAGTAATTCAAGGGAACCGGGTTTTTCCCAAAGGGGATGATGACACATTTTATGGCATTGAACTTAAGGCCATGGTTCTGACACCAGTCATTGGTCTCAGTGAGGTCTTTCTGTAGGATGTCAACATCACTTGGGGAGTTAATAACTCCCAACTTGCAGTCATCTGCAAACTTTGTCAGCCAGAGTCCCTTCATGTTGGCCTGGACTTCAGAGAAGTAGATACCAAACAGGAGAGGAAGCAGGGCCATACCCTGTGGGACTCCACTTGTGACTGGTCAGTAGTCTGACTTGGGGTCAGCTACTTTCACACTGTGGGTTCTATCTGTGAGCCAGTTTGCAACCCACCTAGTGATATAGGGGTTGATGCCAAGCTTAGTGACTTTGTCTATGATTCCTGTGTGGGGAATGGTATCAAAGGCCTTGGCCAGATCCAGGTAGGCTCTATGAACCACCTTGCCTTCATCCACAGCTCTGGTGACTGACTTAAAGAAGCTGACCAAGTTGAGCAGGCATGATCTACCCTTCACAAAACCAAACTGTGTGGGATCCAGTGTTTGGAGATTCCCTATATCCTTGTTTATAAGGTCCATGATTTCAAAACAAATAAGGAGGGATGGAGGTGAGACATCTCCTTTGAAATAAAACTGAAACTATAAAACCCTTCTACTCCAGGCACGTTTGAAATGCAAGATGTTTGTTAAGGGCATAGAAAGGGGATAATTTTAAATGGTGTAAATACTTGTCTATGCCTGACATGAAGTTGAGAGAGGAGAGTGATGAAATATGGTTCAGTAAGGGTAAGTAATAAGATAAGTTTCTAGACACTTGTGAAGTAATTGCAGTTAAGTGCACAAAGAAAAATATATCAACTATTAGACTAATACTGGGAATAAAAAAAAAAATCAAAAAAGACCTGCATGGTCTGTAGTTTTTGAATTAATATAGATATCAAAAGTTATTTAAAAATGTGGATGTTTTACATTAATATTTAGGATAAAAGTAAAGTCATCTTTGGGTAAATGGTCTTTTGATTATTAGAAGTAGACTCATATAAATATATATATATATATATATATATATATATATATATATATATATATATATATATATATATATATATATATATATACTGTGAGAATAGTTTTTTTTTTTCAAGATCTTTTACCTGTGAAATATTTGAGTTACAGAAAGGGTAAAAACTAGGGTCAGTATTTTGTACATTTAAAAAATCATTTTTATCAAGAGGTTAATTCTAATAAGAGAACTGGCTGTGAACCTTACATGAATTGTATTTATTGTCCCCATGTGTACAGCTGTAAATACTACACTTTAGTAAATGCACCCATATCTTTCCAGATCAGGCACTATGTTAATCATATCCATGACTGTATAGTCTTATAACTTCGAACACTTGGAGTTCGAACCATTATGTTAGAAGTTACAAAACTTCGACTATGGATAAAAAAAAACCCGGAAAACAAAATAAACTGTTTTAAGCAGGGGCAAGCCCCGCTGCATCCCACACCCCAAGCTACTTAAATATAGCAACTCTGAGATCGCACCCCATTGAACAAAATGGAGATTTCCATTCAAACTTTTACAAATTCGAACTTATGGTCTCGACCATATGAGTTTCGAACTTGTAAAAGTTCGACTACATGATAGGAACCCGTTTATCTTGCGATATGTGTAGGTGGACTTTCTATATGGGGCAGACATCGTGCAGTTGGAGTATATGCATTGTAGTGCATTTATTGCTATTAGGTGCAAACATGATAAAAGTGTGCTTTTTAAATACATGTTGGTTCATAAGGGGATATTTATACTTTATTAATATTTATAGCATATAGCATGATATTTCTCTTTCTCAGAAACATCAGAAGTTTGATATGAAAGAAAAAAGATAGATTATATATTTAGGTATATTTTTCCTCAGGCTTAAAAGAGGAATATTAATGTTTAAATGCATTTTAAATATAAAATATATGTATGATTGTATTTTCTCAGTGGGAGAATGGAGCTTTACATATGCTCAGATTTTATTTTTAAATATATGTAAGTTGACATGTTGCTATTGTATTTTGTTATTTAAATGATTATATTTAGTCAGGTAGAACTGAAAAAGCCATTTAGGAGAAATCTTGGGTCTGATATAGGAATTGACTAAGTATAACAAAATGTTCAGAAGTATTGAATTCCTGGGGTGCAAAATATTTTTCTTAAGTCCTTATGATTTCTTTCATAAATTTCCAGAGGAGAAAATTTCAGGCTGCATTAGCAGCTGATTAGAATATCTAACTGTATCTTTAAGTATTATCACTTATGAAAAACATAGAGCTTTAAATCTTAGCTTTACATTCTAATCAGCTTAATAAAAGGTAGGCAGAACATTGATGTGGTAAAAAGCATTTTTGCCTCCCAGATCTTTTTTTTTCAGTATGGCTTTTCGTTGACAGAAGTGGCAGCTGGTGACTTCAAAGCAAGGCGTGGGCTTGCAGGAAGCAGCTCCATTGGTGCAGCTAACTGGAATAGGGTGAGGTTACATGACAGCAGTTCAGGAATGGTCATGGTTGCAGTTTTACATAGTAACTACTCTTACAGTATTGCACATGCTAAGTAGTCTTCCAGCATTAGTTGTCCTCTTCAAGATGCTTATTTGAGAAAAAGAGAGCTCATTTTAGACATCTGATGAGGCTAAGTAGGTTTTACTTTAATAAAGAGAAATCTAACAAAGTCATGAATTTTAAAAAAGAAAAAAATATTACTGATTACATTCTATTTGTCTTTTGCTGGACCTGAGTTTCAACCATAGCTTAGATGCACGTTACCCACTAACGAGTTCTGTTTAATTGTCATAAATCCCACAAAACAAATCTATCATCGCTGTGCACTTACCCAAACCAATGCCCCCTCAAGTCAAACTTGACAAGCAAAATGAGGACAAAAAACTTTTCTTCTGTGCTACTGTAACTGTAAAAGTGTGCTGTAGCTGTAAGAAGTACCTTGCAGCAGTTACAACTGCATACTGAGCTTGACCTGGAATCACAAATGCAGTAACGGCATTGATTTATGATGCCTCAGTACACTCGTGACTTCATTAATCAGTGCTAGTACCCCCTGATGACAGTACTTAGCTTGTGTGAAGCTACTCCCTTCCCCCTTCATATTTATAGCTCTGAATAAGTACCGTTACTAGCTGATCAAGTGCTTCCTGTGACTATTTCAGAAATATTTCCTTCTCCTCATGTTCTAAAGCTAACTTCAGTCATTCAGGCTATATGCTAATGTAGTGTAAGCTTAGACTTAATTGCCAGGCTGTTCAGCCAAGAAGGATAACCTTTTTTACAGGAACTGGAACTCTGCACGTGTGCGGTATGCTGGCGCATGAGTTCAAGTCTGAGAGATGTCAAATTTGAGTGTTTCAGAAAAAAATTCAACATTTAAAAAAACAAATTAAACGCTTTTTGGAGGAGCTTCAGCTCAGTAGCTACTTCTGGCTGGGAGACATCTGCATAGAATCTACATATCTTTTCTATGAACATGTGGATTTTCCTAGGGTTCCCTGGTATTCTCTAATACCCCAAAGGTATACCATAGAAGAGTTGTTATTGTACAATTTGCCTATAGTTGTGCATACATCTTGTATGTGTGTCCCTGCTGAGATGGGTTAAAGATCCATCCAGAAACAGCTTTTCTGCCTTGACCCCCCCAGAGCACCAGGAAAAGTGGTGTCTTCTTCAGTACCATGCATTGTTTTAAGGAAGTAGCTGCAGCATGAAACCCTAAATGAAGTAAAATAAAAGTATCCATCACTAAGCTGTATTTTCTGTCTCATCTAGCAAAAATACATAAATGCAATTTTTTTGGATACCAAATTATAAAGCAACCATGAACAATAAAATAAAACTCACATTGCAGGAAATTGTAGGCAAATATCTATTTATTTTCTATCCACATATACCTTTTTTGTAATTGTTTTACTCTTCACTGGTTATCAAAATATACTGATTTTTTTTTAAAACAAGAATCCTATAAAATATCTTCTAACATATGCAATTTGCTTATATATTTGTTTAAATATTGACTTAAGCAAGATTTTTACTGTCTTGTTTTAATTAATTAATTATTCATTCATTCATTCTATTACTATTTTTTATTTGGCTTCTACTTTCCATGTGATCACAAAGCCTCCCAACTGGCCCTTTCTGTCCCCTTGGGAGGTGAGGGGTCCATGATTCTCCTGAAATAGTGAGTCAAGCACCAGAAGTGGTGCCATCATTTATTCGATAAATCACGAGGATTTTTTTTTCTTAAGTTGAACTGTCCACACTGCACATGCCTAATGATATACCCTAGCTTCAGTGTACAATGGGTATTAAAGAGGTCATATCCATGTGGCTTCCAGTTAGACAGGTGTGCAAAAATAGCTGCATCACCTCTCTGATTTCTCTTGGCAGCTAGTACAGTGGCTGGCCACTAGCTGAACCTGGGTAACCTACAATGACATCAGGACTTTATCACTGTATTCCAGTGGACCCAGCAGTGTACTAGTGATTTTTTGCTAAAACATAATGGGAAAGAGCTTCTTATTTTTTGTCTGTTTGTTTAAGCCTAGGCAATGTACATAAGAAAACCAACAACAACAGGACATTTCAACACTGATATAACTAATCAGCATAACAATAGTATTAAAATTCTAATTGAAATTATTTAAAATGTGTATTTAAATTTTTGAAAAACTGAAAAAGGTCTGCCCATCTGTGGATCATAGAAATAGTTGGTACATAAGGAACAAATAAAAGGATTCTACTTCAAATGCCAGAATCCTGGAAAATAGTTGATTCTCCACATGTGACCAATAGGGACAACTGAGGAAGTTAATTTGGATGGCTAGTGGAGTGCATGCCAGTAGCATTTATCTTTGCAAATCAAATAAAAGCAGATTTGTATGTTTAGCATACTGTTACAGAGAAAAGCAGTCATGTAGTTGAGCACCATCAACATAAGCTTGACAAGAAATACCTCTTCTTACTGAGAACATATGTGGCAACATGTAGAGTATGAAAACTAGGCATACTGAAATCAAACCATAGAGCATGGCACATAACAGAGTATAAGGTTTTAAAGAAGTCAGACCAGGTACCATGCATTGTGTATGTCTAAGGAAGTAAGCTTTTCAAGGGCTATACCTGACAACTCACAATGCAGCTTCACACATAATCAGTGCACGTTGAGCCACAGTGCTAAACACCATGGAGTGATCAGAAGTGGTCGATCGATACTGATGTCTTACAATGATGAGGTCATTCTCTGCCCTGCATTTTAATTTAAAATATCAGTCATCAAAAAATATGTAAAAATATTCATTACTCCTGCTGTCATATCAATGTATAATCTGTACCTTAGAAATGGTAATTAAATAACAAAAACTGATTTCTACCTTGCACAAAAACTAGAACATAGCAGTCAACAAAAAATGAATGACATATTTTTTGATTTAATAAGATACATGTTGTTTTATTTAATGATTAATAGTCCTTAAGAGTGATGTAGGATTTGTTTTATGAAATGTTTATGCTTCTTATTATTGATGGTATGATGCCTTAATTGCTCTCAGACATGTGACTGTCTTAAGTAGTGATTGGCTAGGATGTGCTTTTAAATGAGGCTACTTTTTTATTGCTATAATGGTCTGAGGAAGCAGAGGTTACTCTGTGAAAGGGCATACCCATCTCTAAATAAAAGTATTTTATCTTGTATACATTGAGAGTCCTTTTTATAGCCGTGTTTGGAAGGAGTTTACTTTTTGTAGATGATTGGTACCTCCATCAACTGATAGCAAGCATGCCAGTGTAGATATTTGCTGACTGTGCCTAGGGCTTGCTTCCTCCATCACTTATGTAATAAAACAGAATTTCCCATGGTGCACTACCAAAAGCTCCATCTAGTGGTGGTTGGGATTCCCCACCCCAGTTAACCCTTTCACACTGCAAATCAACACATATGTCATTCATTTTCTCTATTTATTCAACTAATTGTGATCCTCCATCATGAGGAGGAGCCCACAGGAGAAGCCTTTCCTTTGCCATTTTTAGAAAGTGGCAGCTTCTTATGAAATATTCATGCTATCAGCATACAAAGGAGAAGACATCTTGCACACTGCACCAATCCCCAATATACAGTGGGTGTCAAGTCGTCAACCTCAAATCTATCTGATTACTGCATTTCCAAATGTGCTGACATGAGTGACCAGAGGCTTCCCACACTCTGGAACAGGATACCTGTCCATGTTAGGCAGAACCCCTCACTGACTCTCTTCAAGAGAAATCTGGACGAATGGATGGGTGATCGTAGGTTTACCCCAGGGGTCATCTCTGTGTCATTGCTAGATAGAGGCACAGTAAACTAAATTTAATTTAATTGTACACTTTTGTATCATTACATGGGGTAGTGAAAGCCACATACACTTTGGCTAGGCTTATAAATGTCCTAGGGCAGATAGCCTAGTACTATACTATGAAACTATAGATGGAGGGATTATTCACTTTACTATGTTTAGAAATAGGCTATCTGGACTGTGTTTATGTCTATATCCATTACAGGTCTGTACCTTACTTTTCTGATAAGCACAGTCCTACAGGACTTAAGTTGGTAAGTAGCCTACCTCTCCATTCTATGTCATGCCTCCATACCTGTGAGGTCATCTGTTAGTCACCCTTATCTCATGTGAGATTGGGAGAACAAGAGAATGTAATCTATTCCAGCATTCTGTTTTGAAAATTTAGCTTAAAAATATTTTGCTTCTGAAAAAATGCTAGCCTTTTTAACAGTTGAACCATATTTGCAAAACTATGTTTATTTACCTTTTAATAATTAAAAAGAGTCTACGATCGATGTATCAGAACAGGAAATGGTACACTTCTGCAAATTTGCTAATTACCCTTTCAGAAACTGATGGAAGCTTTTAGGCAGATTACAGTAAGCCAAAGACTCAGTGAGGTTTAAAAAGTCACACAGACAACACAAGAGAAGAAGCTTTAAGAATATGGATAGCAATGTTCTAGAAGGTAACATAGAGCAAGCCAAGATGCCATTATTAATTTAACTCTGTAATGAATATTTGAGATTGGCTTGCAATAAGTTAACTCAGTATTTGATTTATAGAAACCATCCATGGAAAAACTAAATTTTGCGTTCACTAGAGTCATTGCTATAGTGCTACTTTTATAAATGATTAAGGAACATAGCTTTGAATCCACCCTCTTAGAAAAGCACATGTTTATTTTAATCATTAATAACCTGATATCTAGTAATCAGACATGGATAAGATAGATTATAATCAGAACTTCAAACAAAAGCCTCATTTCAAGACATAAAATTGAGTGGTGTAGATGATTTAGCCATTTGATGCAAGTGTGTCAGTTAGCACTTGGAAATGTATATGAATAACTGCGGTAATACAAAAAAGTCCAGCTTGTGCAAAACATCCTATAACAAACTGGTTACGTCTTAATTTTGAGGTAGATGATTGCAACGTTAATATGTAAAGAACTGAAACCTAATTTAGCTAGAAAGGTTAATCATTTATTTTCATATTTTTCTTATCTTTCAGCTTTGAACTGAGACCAGCATTCACTGACGTTGAACAACGCATGCGATGTTACTACTACAGTTTGGCTAACAAATCAGAGAAATCTGAAAAATCAGAGATATTACCTGAAAAATAACAAATTATATCCAAGACATCCTACCTGAATTGAGGCAGTGTATTTTAACATCTAATCCAAGCTTTTATTTTGAAATTATAGTTATTTAATAAAGTAAACGTTTTTTATATGTCTTTGTCAACCTAAAACAAAATTGGTAATCCTTTATCTGCCAGTATAAAAAGTGGACAGTACTACATAAATTATATAAATTGTAATGGTTTGCCAAGTAATGGATGATTATTCTGCTGACAACCCTTGCTTGAGCATCATCCCAGTGGTAGTTGGCTGGCAGTTGGGTCACTAGAATAAGGAAAAAAGAGCAATGTCTTGCTTATATCTTTAATCAAGCAGATGAGTGATTTCCTCTTCAAGTGCAAATATCATGACCCAGTGGAGAATGGGCTAACAGCAGTGGTTAAGGGTAATATTTTGTTGCATACCTGATACGTAATATATTCCGTCTTTAGGTGAAATTTCCAGCCAATTGTGAATAAGTGACTACAGAAAAGTTCTCTGGATAATGTCCCCTTATCCAGAATGGTTAATTTACCTTGATCTGCAGTCTGGCAGTTTTCATGAGTCTACATCTCAGCCACTTGAAAAATGGAGAAAAAGTGTCAGGCTGTTAGTGCAGTGGGCTAAATTTAGCTTTGACTTGTTAATGAGATGCTTTCTACATGAAGACTACAAGGTTTGAATGTTTTCAACTTCATTTGCCTACTGCGTTACCTTAAGCAAGTCATGTAACCAGACAATGCATGGGGCAATTGGTCTTCTGGACTGCAAGCCTAGTAACTTTCTGAGCATCTATGGAAGGAGCTGATTAGAAGGATCTAAATAATTAAAAATAAAACTCAAACATTTCATTTTAGGAAGCTCGGATTGATGAAAGATTTTTATAAAGATATTGCAGATCAGATGTATATGCTTTTTCAGGAATGCTGTGATGATGTTTTAAGTATTTGAATTTAAATATATAATATTAAATACAATCAGTGAATCCCATAATTTTTCAGAAGGATCAATGCAATTCATCCATCCTTTGCTGGAAAATAAATTATTTTAAATGAAGTATGATCAAGAGCAAATTGGAACAAATCAGGATCTGAGATTATAAAAAGTAGTAATTCACAAGAAGACAAAACAACCAGATGTGCCTTATATATACATGCTGTCTGACAAAGCAGAAAAGTTAAATGAACAGTGCAGATTGCACGCCGTTATGGCATAGTTTAAATGTTAAAGCTTTGGTATATCTTTGACATCTGAGAAATTAATTATGAAATAAAAGCATATACAAATATGTAATGTTACAGTAAGTCATGCAATATGTTTTATCATCTACAATGAGCCTAATACCTTTCTCAGTATAGATTTACTCCTAATAAAATCAAAAATGGTATTAATAAGTAAATTGAAATGTGACCATTAAAACACTCTACTGAAAATTAAATAGATAAATGAAGAAAATACAGATGGAGAAAAAGTTAGATTCATGAAATTTCATGCTTAAAAACTGTTTACTTTATCTATATAAAAATCTTTCGCCCAATCTGTCTAATAACTGTTCTATGTGTAGTTTAAAACAAATAAATACAACAGAGAGGGCTCCAAACAAATATGAAACAAGTTGGACAACATGGTTCAGGCCCATCCATGAAAAACGTATGTAACAACACTTGCAAAAAATCAACCCTTTAGTAAAACAACTAATTAAATGATAAGCACTTTTGCCTCTATTTAATAAACTTCATCAGACAAAATTAAAAACATTCCTCCATATATACACTCATTAAACATTCTATACGAACAAAAAACAAAAAGTATTAAAATTAACACAACTAATCAAATACATTTATAGTATTAAAACATGCCCCCATAATGTGAAACATTGATGAATTACCCCATTACAACATAAAATTCAATTTTCTAACATATTGTTTTAAATCTATTAAAGCAGCTGTTTCATCATTTAATTTATCAGGTAAAAAGGTTAAATCTTTTGCAAATAAACTGCAGCATTCAGTATCAACAGGGTGCAATGAAAATTTAAACATTTTAAATTCTTTTCACTGTTCAGAATAATTTTAACCAGTGGAAGGATGGTACCACCCTCCTCACCACCCAAAATAATCAAATTAGTCATTTCCTCCCCCAATAATCCCCCCCTCATGTTCCCTCTCTGCATGTTGGATCCACACCCTCTGGGGGACCTGGTTTCCAAGGTGTTGCCTCATTGGTTGTTTTAGTGTTGATAACAGTTTCAATCATTCTGACCATCTCAAAACCAGGAACTCTTCATCTAAAAATACCTGATTATCAACCCTTCCACTATCCCGTTGGTTACTTTGTAGTATACCATGTTGCCTAGTGGAGGTATAGACCCACACATGCGATTGCCGTGGATGCAGATATGCTGTATTATTATCATAATCCTTCTTATCCCTTAAAATCTTCTTCATCTTTCTATTCTTTATACCAGCCAATTTTTCATCAATACTCTTAAGAACACAAACATATTCGAACCGATTATCTAAATAGTGTGAGTCATGTAAAATCAAATTATCCAACAAAGTCACTTCTTTACTCAAAGTCTCAGTCATTATGTTTAATACCAAGTTCATATATTCCATCCCATGTTTATCAAACAACTGGATAAGTTCTTGGTGGCATGGAGAATCAGGAACCAAGCCAATAGGGAAGTATCACATACGCAAACCCTTAGGTACAATATTTGCTTTAACACAGTCAGAAAAATAAGTATTGTCACATTGAAGCTTTTTAATTTTCAGCAACTTAAATGGTATATCCAGTGTAAGAAGAGACTTTTTTAGGAGTTCCTTTATCACTACATTTCATTCATGTACTGATTTCATACGCAATATTTTATTTAAGAAGGAAATTTTGAGGAACGATAAGTAGATCGAGGATTATGTGGGGAAGAATTCAATCGTTGTTGATAAGAAAGGGAGAAATTTGAAGGGTATTTTTGAGTCAAAAAGAGGTGGACAAAGAGATGGGTATATGAAGAAGTGTGGGTTCTGCTCTTACTGTTCATTTATAATGGAAACAAGCGAGGTTATCATTAATGGGGTGAGAATTAAATTACAAGCTAGATTTACTTGTAATTTTGAAAAAGTAATTTATGCTGCTATATGTTTAAATTTCCCTCTTTCTATATTAATAAGATGGATAGAAAATTCTATAATAGAGTGTATGAGTATTTAAGAGAAGTAAAGCTGGGTAAGGAAACAAATGATTTGTTTAAACATATTGCGGATAAATAGGGGCATATATTAACATTTGTTGTTTCAGATAATTTAATAACAAATGAAAGAGGTGGGGCATGGTCTCTTTTGCTGGAAATATGCGAAGTAACTTGGCTAAAGTGTTTCAATGCAGTGCATTGGCTGGGTTTAAATGAGCATATTTCAATTGCAAGTATTTTAAACTTAAAGCTTTGGAGAGATGATTTTTTGTAATAAGTGTTTTTATTGTTTCATTTTATGATGAAATGGGGTAATTCATCAAAGTTTTGTGCTTTTCTTTATGGGGGTGTGTTCTGATGTAGTTTCTTAAATAGAGATGAAAGCGCTTATCATTTAATTTGTTGTTTTAACAAAATGTTGATTTGTTCACAAGTGCTGTTACGTGCATTTTTTCATGAACCGGCCTGAACTGTGTTGTCCAAATTAAAACAATTTAAAACAATTAATGTGTGAATGCAGTTTGAGATAAAAACTTCCTGACATATTCTAGCTGAAAATGCAATCTATATAAAGATTGCACTGATAGTGCATTGCATGGTGAGCTATAGTAGTGCTATAGTGACAAAAAGCAATTAAGATACGCAAAAGAATTGCAAAATGTCATTAGTGACTACAATAATTCTCCAAGTTGATATCACCACAGTTGGAGGAAAAACTCTTTTTAGGTTTTCCCATAACAAAGGCACTTTACAGACACACACATATACCCCCCAACACAAACATAGCTTTGTAGTACTAACCTGTGCAGGCAGACGCACTGTTGTCATTGACAGCTGTGGGAGTACACTGTCTTTCTACAGCATTTGGTCTTCACCACACTGCTCAAAATAATGTGCTAGAGCTTGTCATTGAATCACTGAGACTATGATATTATTCTGATCACTGATGTACAGCACTGGTACAGAATATTTGTATATAGTGTGTAGAACTTTTCCTTACTGCATAAGCTGATTTTAACTTCATTCAGTTGTATAATCTAAAAGCCTGAGGTAGGTATGTGGCTTATACTTTTTTGTTACAGTACTCTAACATTCTTGTACACTTCGTATTGCATCAGCACTCTGTCTGTATTCTATACTTTAATTTTATTCTATACTTTAATTTTATTCTATACTTTAATTTTATTTCTGTTCTTTTCCCTGGGCTGAAACTAAAGCTGGTAATTTGTGATCAGTCCTGAACCGTGGTTAATAAAATAGAAAATAAAATGTAATATGAAGTATAATAATGGCAGGTTCTAAAACGATTTATGATGCAGGCAAGTTGTATTGTCATGTTACTGCTGTGTTGTGAGTACTGACGAAACTGACTGCTTTGTTTTAAGACAAGAGTAAATTATCCTGGAATCTGGATGCAAGTTTTTATAGTAAGCTTAACATTCGGAATATATTAATAACTGGATATACAGTGGATATAAAAAGTGTACACACCCCTGTTAAACTGCCAGATTTTTGTGATATAAAAAAAAAAATGAGACCACAATAAATCATTTCAAAACTTTTCCCACCTTTAATGTGACCTATAACCTGTACAATTCAACTGAAAAACAAACAAATCTGTTAGGGGAAAAAATATAAAAAATACCCTTAAACTAATACTTTGTTGAAGCACCTTTTGATTTAATTACAGCATTCAGTCTTCTTGGATAGGAGTCTATCAGCATGGCACAGCTTGACTTGGCAAGATTTGTCCACTCTTCCTTTCAAAAGCACTCCAAATCCATCAGATTGCAAGGGCATCTCTTGTGCACAGCCCTCTTCAGGTCACCCTGCATATTTTCTATTGGATTTAGGTCTGGGCTCTGGCTGGGCCATTCCAAAACTTTAATTTTCTTCTGGTGAAGCCATTCTTTTGTTGATTTGGATGTCTGCTTTGGGTCATTGTTATGTTGAAAGGTGAAATTCCTCTTCATCTTCAACGTTCTAGAAGACGCCTGAAGGTTTTGGGGCAAAAGTGACTGGTATTTGGAACTGTTCATAGTTCCTTCCACCTTGACTAAAGCCCCAGTTCCAGCTGAAGAAAAGCAACCCCAAAGCATGATACTGCCACCACCATACTTCACAGTGGGGTTCACTTTTGGTGATGCAAAGTGTTGTTTTTGCACCAAACATACCTTTTGGAATTGTGGCCAAAAATTTCACACCTTGGTCTCATCAGCCCATAACACATTTTCCCACATGGTTTTAGGAGACTTGATGTATTGTTTTGCAAATTTTAGCCAAGCCTGGATGTTTTTCTGTCTAAGAAAAGACTTCCATCTTGCAATCCTACCCCATAGTCCAGACATATGCAGAATACGGGATATTTTTGTCACATGTAATACACAACCGGTACTTGCCAGAAATTCCTGCAGCTCCTTCAGTGTTGCTATAGTTCTCTTGGCAGCCTCCTTGACCAGTTTTTGTGTTGTCTTTTCATCAATTTTGCATGGATGTCCAGTTCTTTGCAACATCACTGTTGTCCCATATTTTCTCCAGTTTTTGATGACTGTTTTCACTGTATTCCATGGTATAGCCAATGCTGTGGAAATGTTTTTTTACCCCTCTTCTGACTGATACGTTCAACAATAAGATCCCTTTGATGCTTTATAAGCTCTCTGCGAACCATGATTAAATGTCCGGAAAATCTTACTAGGACAGCTGAACTTTAGTTGGGGTTAATCAGAGTCTCTTTAATTGATGGCAGGTGTTTATCCAACAAGACTGAATGCTGTAATTAAATCAAAAGGTGTTTCAACAAAGTATTAGTTTAAGGGTGTGCACACTTATGCAACCAGCTTATTGTATGTTTTTAATTTATTTATTTTTTTTAATATTTTTTTCCCTAACAGATATGTTTGTTTTCCAATTGAATTATACAGGTTATAAGTCACATTAATGGTTAAAAAAGTGTTGAACTGGTTTATTGTGGTCTCATTCTTTTATATCACAAAAACCTGGCATTTTAACAGAGGTGTGTACACTTTTTATATCCACTGCATATTATGTCCATTAAGTATTACTTAGTAATCTGAAATAACCAACAATTAGAAGTAAAAGCATACCTCTTAAACTGACGTAGTAACCCAACTTTTAAGAAAATTCCAGGTGGATGATTAAAATAAAAACAGTATACTTCCTTGTGGATGAAGAAATAAATAAATCAATTCCATTTATGAACAATAAGTTCTGTATTGCAAAATAGTGGAGCAACATTACATACTGGTAAATCTGAAAGTAAACTTGTGGTCTAACCTGCAAATGCTGCTAGCTGTCATAATGAATATAAAGTTAGTAGAATACCTAAAAAGTATAGTTAATCTGAGCAGCAGAGATTTAAAGTAACCTCTTTGATATGATAACTGTCATTATACTGAAAGCAGATGAACTCTAATGACAGCTGATATGCAGAAATTAAATAATAGCATTTTTTATTATCAATGTACCATACATAATCAGCAGGCCTCATTGGTCATAACAAAGAAGCTGAACATAATAAGGCATATTGGTCTTAAAGTACATTATCTGCATTAATAATGAACATTTTTTTTTACTCTTCTATACTGACATTATAATGTTTATGATACATTGTTTGTATGTACAGATGTTTTTATTTAGTGTCTTTCTTAAAAACATCACTGTTGGACCAGACGGCATCATGATGTTACTTTCAGTCAGAATTTCTTCCTCACAGAGGTACTAATGAAGCCTGGGGTGGGGGACCAGCTATGGGAACATAATGTTGCTAATACTAAGCAAGTCATGGGCACACTGGCTGATCATTGCCCCATCAAAATCATCGTTATACATGGTATAAATGCTGTGGTTTCATTAATAACAGCTATAGAGCCATGTATATGTTTCTCATATGGATATGGCCTTCAGATTTAAAGGCACAAGTCATGGAAACCATGTAGGTATGCATGATAATATGCTGATGCAACATCAGAAGGGTTAGTGCCATGGTGTCTAAGTTTCATACAGTTAGGATGCATGTAAATACAATGCACTGTCATTTGCAGCACTTTGACCCAATGGGCTGCATTTTCTAGAAGTTAAGAGCATCCTGCTTTCCTTTCTTTCAGAACTGCAGGCATCCTACTCAAGTATAAGGTTTTTTATTTTGGAAACTGGTCCTTTGTTGTCCATATTCTAATACATCGAATAACTGCCAAAGAGCCAAAAATATGATTTTGTTTTGTCTCAGGGTTACATGTATTAGGTGAAGGTTTCGAAAAGTGGCGCTACATAGCAGAATGGAGTAGTGCAGTTGTCCTTGTGGCCTGTAGATTCAAACTAAATAAGATGTAAATATTGACTGCCAAAAGATCACCTCCAGCTTTTCAAATTCCACTATTAACATATACAGCCTTATAAATCCTTACACAACTAACCAACTCACCCTCTAGATATTCTTGAACTTATGACAATAGCTGCACCCTAGAGTAGATAATGGTCTCTGACCCTCAGTAATAAACCACCTCAGTAACCCTTGCAGACTCCCTTAAAAACCATCTTCCCACATTTGATCACAGACTAATAACACATAATTTAAACTTCATACTACAAATAGACCATAATCTGACAAATGTCACCTTCACATCATCACTAGAATCCATTAAGTGGTCTGATCAGAAAATCTTTCCCCTAAATGAAGTGGTTCTCACTTTCAATACAAGATTCTTAAACCATCCTTGCCTGTTGACTACCTAATAATACTAGTAATATTATGCATTACAGGGATAAGACCTGGAGAAAAATAGCAAATGAACTAAACACCAGAACTTCTGCAAGAGTTTCGAAAGCTTTAAAACCTTACCAAACCAGGTAAACAGTGACAAGAACCAAGATTACTACAATATGCAGAACGTCCAGAGACACAATCCCAAATCATTATTTTCCTCTTTCAAAGACTTAATCTATACTCTGTCTAGAAACAAAGCAAATCCTTCACCTAACCTCTCTCCTCTTCCATTTGCTAGCCAGTTTAATACCCACTTCTTAGAAAGCATCAGTGTCCTTACCAAATATAACCTTGACATCCATAATACCCCTTGTCCAACCCAATCCCCTCTAACTAATACACTAACTTTCAACTTAAAAGAGTCCTTATTTCATATATATAAATATATATATATATATATATATATATATATATATATATATATATATATATAGTTTACAATCATAATTTTGGACGGCATTCACATGAACTGGGAATGGTTTAAAGGCTAATTTGCAGTTCACGGAAGGCCAAACCGAAAATAGTTGACTCCACAGTAGCGATGTAGTAAACCATATATATATGTGTGTATGCGTGTGTAGCTACTTCACAATCTCCAGCTATGCTCACCATCTGATAACAACCTCATATCCAAGACTGAAGTGCTATAGCATACCCAGTATCAGTCCTTTTAAATAGGTCTATAAAAATCCTCTGCTCCTTCCCTATGGAAAATATCAAACACAACTGCATAAACTGAAATAACCAGCTTTAGACCAATTGCTATCCTATCCCCCATCTGAAAATTATTGGAAAAAGTATCCAAAAGTGACTTCTTCAATACCTCCTTCAACAACAAGTCTAGACCTCTATACACTAAGTTTTCCACCCGGTGCATATTGCTACCACTGCCCTTGTATCCTTCTTAGACACCACCAACAAAGCACAGGACAATGGTACATCTGTATTCTCTTTATTACTAAAACTAAGGCCTTTGATACAGTAATGCACAGCAAACTTCTATATGAAATTTGTTCTCTCTCTCTCACACTACCACTTGTTCAGAAGCTATTTGTCTGACAGACCACAATCATAAACATCTTTGCACCTTATTTGCAGGCATCTAAAGGAGGAAATACCAAAGGAATGAATGGGTGCCACAGTAAATTTTATAGGATGGTGTGGAATTAGTAGAGAAGACAGTCAGAGGAGTGATCAGCCTTGTACCAGAAGATATTACAGAGCCAGAACATATTATAGAGCCATCTTCCATTACTGAGCTGACAATCTTAGTGTGATCAAAAGGGAAAAAGAACCAGGCGGAACCTGAAAATTTTGAACCTGTATCATTGTGCAATGAGAACTAGAAAGAGAAATTAGTGTTGCATGTAATCAAATGGAAAGGTGTTTTTTTTTTTTTTTTAAGGGACATGGCTTTTTGGCATATGGGCTCTTTATTCTGCAGACTCAGTGATAGAAAGGCATGAAAAAGTAGAGTAGACATTTTCATGATGATTGGCTGTTTCTACTGAAGGATATCAATAAGGTTATTTCTGCGATTTTTAAACTCTTTCCAATATTTGGACCAAAGTTGATGTTGTGATTCCATTTATAAGTATTAGTGATAACAAAATCTGTTGTAGGGAAGAGTTTAAATGTTTGTACTTCCAAAACAAGATGTTTTCTCCTTCAAATTCTGGAAGCCTTTCAACAGTACATTTTAATCTATAATTATCAGGAACTGGAAAAAAATTAGATGATTGCTAGATAGGTCATGTAGAAAACGGGCAAGGGAATGAAGTAAATTCAGTGACAATTCTTTCCTCAGCATATTCAGTTAAGTTCACAAAATAAGATTTGGTGGTAATTTACGGGGCATGCAAGAGATGTGTATGGAATTGGAGGATGGTGGAAATAAACAGAAGCAGGGTACTTACCAGACCACAGGACAGCAAATGCACTTCCAGCATCTTCTGAATGAATAATCCCACAAAAGCTGTACTATACTGTGCTTAGGCTACAGTGAAGGAGGAATAAACAACAGCTCTAAAAGAAGGAAGTAAAGCACTAAGGCAACTGAAGTCAAGGAAAGCAGCGGGATCAAATGAAGTCATAAATATGATCAAGATATTAGGCAAGTTAGGCGGAAAATGTCTGCTAAGGATTCCATCCAATGAACAGTGAATGAAGGTGCTGGGGACGGTAAATGACAAATGAATACACAGAATAGTAGAAAGTAATATGGTAGATAAGCAGCTTGGATTCAAATTATGATCACAACCACCCCAAGGGTTACAGCGAGACAAACAGTGGAGAAGTATCTGAAGATGAGGAAAGAGTCCAACATATCATTCCTAGACTTAGACATAGCATATAACAAGGTCAGAAGATAATTCATCTGAGCAGTCCTGCAATGGTTTGAAATTCTGAAATCATTGGTAGAATTAGTGCAGTTTCTGAGTCAAGACCCAGTGACACAATTATGATCAGTGTTACGCAGGTGGGTGGGTGATTATCAGTGTTTATATCTAAGCCGACTGCTGCTTATACTACTGACAGATTAATGTCACATTACAAGCACATTCTGAACAGGAAGTTCACCAGTTGATAACTGAGTGGAATTCAAAACTGAAAGCACAAGGGATTAAACTGAGTACAGGCAAGGCAGTTATCATGGCAGCAAATGATGCAGATCAGTAGAAGGTGAAAAGTGAGATAGATATTAAACTAGTGGAACAGGTCAATAGCTGTTAAGTATCTGTGAATGGTAGTTGATTAATAGTGGAGTCTGAATGAGGAAAAAGCTAAAAGTGGAAGTCTTGCACCCATCTTGTACGGAGTGAATGGAGAGTGTGCAACACAAGAATGCCAAAGAACTTGTAAAGTGTACAAAACAGCGTTGTGCCCAGTGCGTCTATATGGTGCAGACTCTAATGTCAGAACAACTGAGCTAATGAAGATGAAGAGCTTGAGATGAAGGTTAGGATAAACACCGTAGGACAGATGAAGAAAGGAGGACATGAGTAACCTCATTTGCAGACAAGGTGAAGATTAATTAGATTGCATTGGTTCAGTGGCATGTGCAGGAAAACAAAAGACAATTTGGTGAGGAAGATTTTGGAAATATAGGAAGAAGTGAAACGGAAATGAGGACATATAGTCAAGAGATGAATTGATTGCACAAAAGAAGATCTGAAACAGTCAGGCATGCAGTTGAAGAAGGTAAGAAAGACGTTCTGAATCTGTTTAGGAAAATGGGGAAAAGGATAACTGATGGTGATGATGATGATTATGAAGATGACATTTGGGAAGGCAGCAGGGTTTTGGGAATGGCTTGTTTTAGTAGAAAAGCCTTAGCTCAGTGAGGTAAGGGGGCTTTAGATCCTAGGATTAGCTGGATAAGTTGGGAGAAAGCGCAGAATTGGGGGGCAATGCAAAAATGGTTTGGGTTGAAAAGAGGACTGACAATGAACTGGTAAAATATCA
Organism: Protopterus annectens; assembly: GCF_019279795.1. NCBI lineage: Eukaryota > Metazoa > Chordata > Ceratodontiformes > Protopteridae > Protopterus > Protopterus annectens. Next base: position 212,978,323 of record NC_056747.1, on the reverse strand, counting down.
TTGTAAGGGATAACATGGAGGAAGAGGGAGGGTATTGAATTGAGAGACTTGTGGAATGGTAAGATGATAAAGGTGATGGGGCCAAAATATGGAATAATGCCAGAGGAACAGAATTCATTATGTGAAAGATGTGCTAAAGGTAGACAAAGAACATATGATTAGTGTAATTAATGGAGATGCAGGAAGAATGTGAGAAGAAGTTTGGAGATTTGCTTCTTTATTTGTGATTAATTACAAGGTTCAAGGAAGGGTTAGATAAGGTGAGAGTTAATAAGAATAGTTTAAATGAAAGGATTGTGTGGAAAAAGTGACTGACAGCAAGGAAAAGGTTGATAGGATTGATATACAAGGACTTTGGGAGAAGAGTGATTATCATATAATTAACCAGCTTGAAGAACAAGTGGATACGGCAGGATTTAGAATAAAATGATAGTGAGGTATGAGAGGTTTGTTGGACAGTGACGAGGCTAAAAAATGTACAACCATATCTGAGTTGTGAATGGCATCACTACACAGGTGATTTATAATGCAGAGTTGAAGCAACAGTGTTTGCTTTTATCAACGTTATCCAGTTTTCTTTTGCTTCTTCTTATCTTTCTGTTGCCAGATATGTGGGATTTTATTTCACAAAATGTTTATTGTAGGACAAAGATTTCAGGTAGAAAACCCTTCATCAGTGTATAACAGAAGAAAAAAACAGTTCAGTTAAATACTAATCACACACAGCCCAAAGATTAATCAATTAACAATCAATTAAAACCTTAAAGTAAAACACAACTATTGCAAGCACATGTGTTTGTGCTTTAATATAGGTTTCAGTGACACGGTCTGATTAATACCTGGTAAAATATAAACATTAATTCTTAAAATCCACTCGTATTTCTTGATTTCTAACTTATTGTTAGCATTACCTTTTCTTATGCTTACAATCACCTTGTCTGTCACCATGAAAATAAATATATGGCCATTGCCAAACTCATTTGTATGTTTGGCTAATGAATTAGTAGTAATCTTTCTTCGTGTGTCTGACCTATGTTCAGTGATCCTATCTCTAAGGCGTCTATAGGACTTGCCTATATAGAAAGTTGTACATAATTTACAAGTGGCAAGATAGACTATATGCGTGCTATTACATTTAACAAAACAATTACACTTGCATACCTTTCTACTTACTGGATGGACAAAAATATTATTCTTATTTATGATGATACAACAAAAACAATTATGGCAAGGTACAGTTTGAGTTGTATTAACATTTAGTTTTTCTTTAATACACATATATTTATAACATAGTTTTTGTTTCAAGCTATCTGAATTCATATATGAAAAACTGGGTACTTGACTAATGATGGAGTGCAGCTCTGGTAAAGATATTACAATACACCAATTATTGCTAATAATTTTTCTTATGTCAGATGTGTTTCTATCGAAAGTTGTAACATAACTTATTTTATCTTCACTCCTATTAGATATTTGCATGTTGTTTGTTTGTTCAGTGTTTCCTATATAGAAATAAGGTCTAGCTGTAGATATTCTTAACTGTAATATATCACTACTCCCCCTATCTAGACTTGCTCATAGCCTCTTTCTACAAAATAATTTTTTAACTCACTGGCTTCTTGTAAATTTGAAGATGTGGATGTATTTAATCTGCTTATTCTTAAAAATTGTCCCCTAGTAATACCTCTAAATACATGCGGAGCATGCATACTACTACAATGCAGCAGTTTGTTTCTATGTACAGGTTTTTTTTGTGGTGTTGGTACCATTACATTTAATGGTAACCTCAAGAAAATTAATATTCAAAGTAGAACAAGTGATTGTGAACTTCAAAAAACTAGTGCTAGTGTTTAAATATTCAAAAAAAAAAGAACAGTCTTTGCGCCATGCCATAAAAAGACAACGTAATCAACAAAACGTTTAAAACATGATAAATTCTTTGAGTAGTGGACAGATCCATCATACATAAATTCACTCTCCCACTTATCCAACACTAGGTTGGCGTAAGTGTTTGCTATGGGTGTGCCCATTGCCACTCCCGAATGTTGATGAAAAATGACAGCATTAAACACAAAGTAATTGTTCTCTAAAACAATTTCTAATACCTCACATGTTGTTTCAGTTTGTCTGCCAGAATTATCACCATGTCTAGCTAATAATTCCCTTATTGCATCAATGCCATATTTGTGAGGTATAACTGTAAATAATGATTGAATATCTAGCACTACCATTTAAAACTCAGTATATTGATTCCTAGTAAATAAATCTGTCAAACATGATAGAAAGTCAGCTGTATCGTTTATATAACTACACACATATATCAAGTATACTGATAACTTATGTAGTAAATATATGAACAGTGTCTCAGTTATCCAACCCCACCCTGAGATAATAGGTCTCATGGGGTGGGGGGTTGTCCACATTTTTGTGGACTTTTGGAAGACCATATAAAATGGGAATTTTAGTGACAGGGACATTAAACAAAATAAGTCAACATTTATGTCATTCATTGCCTATAGATCAAAAATGACAATATTAATACGTGAGATACAGTCATACATCACTACTATTAACAATTCTAAAAGCTCCAGCATCAGATAGAAGTCTATTCATCTTTTCAATATAATCAATTTCGTCCATTATAACAATAGCACCCCCTTTGTCAGCTTCTTTAATGATGATTTCTTGATTTTTACATAATCTATCTAATGCTTCACATTCAACTGATGATCAACAGAAAGATAACTAACCTTCATATGTGACTGATGTGTATAGAATTAGAAAGGTTTTGGACATTAGTAGGAGAGTAGTGGAAAGGAATAAATATTGGAAACAGCGAGGAGAGGATTATTTTTTCTTACTGTTGAGAGCAGAAATGAGCTCACATTGGTGGAGTAGGAAGGCAACAGAACAAATGCAATTACTGGCAGGGTGGGAAAATAAAATGTGCATTAAATTTTTCAAATATAAGGAATCTGGAATTCAGTGAGAATGCAATGTGGGGATGCATGAAAAGAATTATGAAGAGTCTTTTGGAAAGCAGGTGGGAAGGGAGTGAAAAGCTGGATCGAAATGAGAATATTGTGATGAAAATGAAGGTGCGGAGAGGATAGAAGCTGTTCTATATGCAGCGTGAGCCACTGGCCCTTAAAGATTGTTTTCAAATAGGCACTAGATATTGCTAAGAAACTACTACTATTCTGAGAATGTCAGGAAATGAGGAAAAGGGAGAAAAGAATGAGCTAGAATAAATAGGATCGTATTGGAGGAACAAGACAGAGAACATTTATTGAGGTTTGGTAACAAACCAATTTGTCCAGTGACATCTTTTTGGGGTGGGGGTTAGGTAGAAATAGTAATGGGATTAAGAGGGTAGGGTAGAAAGTTAGTTGATGGGGGTGAAAGGGTTAAATGGGAAAATAGGATGATTGGGAGGAAATGAGGTAAGTGTAGGGAGAGGCTTCATGGGTTTTATGTAAGTGGAACTGGGTAAGGAATCACATTTTGGCGTGAACTTGCTACCCATCCTCCCTACCTTTTTTTTTGGGAACATTTGGGATTGTGTGGTTATTTTATACGTTTGGGTAGGTGGAGAAGAGGGGCAGGCTCGTCTCTCTTCTGTTTGCCCTCTGCTGTTGGATGTTCATTTCAGAGAGTTGGGAAATAAAAGTGAGCAGTTAGATGCTGCTTGATAAGCAAAAGTAAGTGAATGGAGGTAAGGAAGCTGCTTATTTGGTCAGGGTGAGTGAGGTCATGCTGGCCTAGTTAACAGTTATATGGATGTTTATGCTGTCATTAATAAATTGGTCTTTATGGAAGTTTAATAAAGGTTATTAAATGCCATTTGGTGTGATGTGTGTTTACTGAAGGGGACTGGGACAAAATGTACTGGACAAGATCAGCAGGGGACTGGTCAGCAGTAGAGAGGTAGTGTCACCTGGGGGGGGGGGGTTGTGTTCATTACACTTTGATATAAGTGAGTAGCATGCTTTTCCCACTGGTGTAAGATGAAGAATGAAGTCTTCCATCAGGATGTAAACTGGATTATTTTAACTCATAGATGTTTCTGCATGGAGATATGTTATATCCAGGTTTGGGATATAATGTTGTATAAAACAGTAAAAAGTATATACATAATACAATGTCTTTATGCACACATATTCAGCCTTGCAGTACTTAACTCCGCTAACAGACCCACTGCTGTTATTGTTAGTAATAAGTGTACACTGTAAAAAGACAATGTACATTCCTATTGCTTCACATGTGAATAGAGAGGTAGAGATTGTCTTTCAATCACTCTTCTGTGCTGTTCTGATAACAGTCAATGACCATGCATCAGAGCATATGGCTAATTTACATTAATCTTTTCTGTAGATTACCGCATTTGCATTAGCTTTGTCTGTGGATTGCCACAGTTACATTAGCTTTGTCTGTGGATTGCCACATTTTCATTAGCTTTGTCTGTGGATTACCACATTTACATGCAGGAATATCCAACAAGACCTATGAAAGCTTTAACAGGTAGCATGACAAATCACTCTAGTCCTACGGTGGTCTTTTATTTATTCCATCAGAAGGCACTTAGGAGTCTTTCTTTAAATGTCCACCACCCCATTTTATCTTTTACCATTTATAGTAGGCATAAAAAAAACATTAATTGTCAGGTAAAATAACTCACAGAACCCCTCCAAAATGTAAATGCCAGGAATGTATAAATTTGCAGTAGCCTTCTTTAACTGATGCACAAAAAAAACAAGATATATTAGTTTTCTCTAAGTATTTATATTTCTTGCAAGAAAGAATGCCTGAAAACGATGTTCTCTGTGCTATTTAACATTGATCCATGCTTATGAGTCACAGCTACATACTGACACTGAGAACAGTCACTGCCACAAATGGAGTTTACTAGGCAAGTGGAAAAACAGAAATGGATTGCCAGGCATTATTTTTTTATATCACACACATACTTAGACAGTTTGGAAGTCACCAATAAATTTGCCAACCGTATGCTTTTGACATGTATGAGGAAAGCAGGGCATCTTGAGAAAAGCCATGCAAACATGGGGTGGACATGCAGACTGTACATAGCCAAGAGCCAAGCCAGATAAGTCTTGATGTGTAGCGACACTGCTTCCCATTGTGTACTGGGCTGCTGATATTTAACATATCTGTAGTTAAAATCAGAGTTAGACTTCTAAATGAAATAAATTGTGTAATCAAAAAACAATGCCAAAGCAGTCACGTAATGAAGCACAGCAAATACAAATATTAGGATTTAAGTGTGGAGACCTGTCTGCAGAACTACCATCAACTTTTGATCCACTACACTTTGCCTACAGAGAAGACAGATCCACAGCTGATGCAATAGTGGTCACATTGTATCTTGCTGTTGAGCATCTGGAGAGCAAGGACAGCTATGTGGCAATGCTATTCATCGACTTTAGCTCAGCATTTAACACAGTGGCCCTATGCAATTGATCAGTAAGCTTGTACATCTGGGCACCACCAAACACCTCTGCAATTGGATCCTGGACTTTTTGATTAACAGGTCATAGAAGGTTTGTATGTGAAAGAATACCTCTAGGACCATAACAGTCAACACAGGTGTTCCTTAGGGTTGTGTTCTCAGCCCCCTGTTGTTTACTATCCTAAGCCATGATTGCACAGCAAATTTCAATACAAATCATATCAAGTTTGCTGATGACACCACAGTTGTAGGTCTTATCAGGAGGGAAGACAAGAGGGCATAAAGAGAAGAGGTTAATACACTGATTGCTTGGTGTGCAAGAAACAACCTTGACCTGAATGTAAGTAAAACAAAAGAAAACATTGTGGACTACAGGAAGAGGCAATCATCTCATACACTGCTCCTGACCAAAGGGAGATGGTGGAAAGGGTATGCAGTACCAAATTCCTCGGAGTTCATATCCCTGATGATCTCTCTTGGTCAGAGAACAACTGCCACATAGTGAAGAAAAGCACACCAGGATCTCGCCTTTTTGAGAAGACTTATAAAGGTGAAACTACCATTGTTAGCACTTTCTGCCTTCTACAGAGCAGCAATTGAAAGCATCCTAACATCCAGTTTTTCGGTATGGTATGGGAGCTGTTCAGTCACAAATAAGAAATCCTCAGAGAGTGGTGAGAGTTGCTGAGAGGATAACTGGCATTAGTCTGCCCACAATCCAGGATCTTTATACATTGAGAAGCCTAAAGAGAACCACCAAAATACTAAATGATGCAACTCATCCTGCAAACAGTCTGTTTATGAGCCTGTCATCGGGTAAAAGATACTGCAGTATTTGATGCAGGACAACTAGATTCAAAGACAGTTTTTATCTTAAGGTGATCAGACTTCCAACATTAGGTCTGATCACTGACAGGCCAAGAAGGTTGTGACTTTCCATTCTCTGGGCAATATTATTTTATCTATTATTTATTAAGCCCAGCCATCCTTTATAATTTATATTACTAACCCAGGTGCAATATTTTTTCTTCAGCTGCTACTGCTGCGTGCTTGTTCACCCATAATGTTGTACATGGTTCATGCGCAATACTGTTACCTGAACTTTGCTGCTAGATGTGTATTTTTAGTATCTTAACAAGTGTGTGTTTCTAGGAATATATATGTAACTATATTCTTAAGCACATATGTGATTTATAAGATGGTGGTAGTATTATTATGTGTTTTAAATTCATGTATTTCTATGTATGCAATTTCTTTCTGTCCCATGATGACCTGATTGCACGGAATCTCATATTATCTACACGTGTGTAGAACTAAATGACAATAAAGTTACTTTTTTTTTACTTTTTTTAATACAAGGTCAGTTAAAATGAAGAAGTCATACAGTTCCTATATAGAGAAGGTAAAGGTAGGAAACTTACAATTCAGATGCATATGTCATGGTGAAAACAAACTATGAAGAGTATATTAAAGTGAGAACATGTAATAGCAAGAGGGAAGGATAATGTAAACAAAGGGGTGTGGAGTTGGCAAAATGGTTAAGATGTTTACCTAACAGACACAAGGTTTGGTTTTCACCTTTGAATGAAAACTAGCTAGGCTTAAAATGGCTCACAAATGTAGCTAGACTAGTATATACTCATGAACCCATGAATCTCTGGGCAGATGAAAAATAAAAGGAAGGAAGGAAACACAAGGATGTATGCTGGAAAATGTTTAACATCAACGTGTAATAAATAGAGTCATCTGAAGTTTTGAGGAATAGAGGCCATTTATCATGATGTATTTGTTGCAACAGCATTAAATGTAGGTTCAGAAAACACAACCAGTATGAATGTAGATGACATACGAGGACAGGATCAGTTTAAAAAATGGTACGGGCATGAGCAAGAGGAAGATGGAAAATACGTTATGGAGAGGAGAATGGCCGAATCAATCGATTTTTAGGCAATCTCTATCAATCTGATGATCTGAGCCAACAACCTCAGTACTACATTCTTAAAATTGAAAGTTCTTTGAAATGAATATAAAGGTTAAGAATGAATTCCCAGCATTTGTAAGATTACCTAGGATTTTAATCCTTTCACAGCCATAAAACTGTCATAGGTTTTTTTTTCCTAATAGTTTTAAAGATGGTCTCAACGCAGTATGTATACCACAAATATCTTTGTGATCTAACTTTTTAAAATGTCTGTATGTTGCAAAAGTAACAATATCTCATGTATTTTCCTCCTTAAGATGTAGACAGATCATGCCTTACAGTTAAATGCCACTTTACATATCACTGGTAAATTTAATTTAAATCATGTAATATGATTAGACTAAATTACATCAGTGAGTTGACTGCTAGAGTTATACATCTGTAAGATCTAGTGTCATCTTACTTTCCCATTTTTAAAATGGGCACATTGATCCTCATGTCAAGTATCTAGGCAAGGTGGGTCTATATTAAATCAGCGAAACATTACAGTGAATGCTGGTTCACCCCCAACTAAATATACCAACTCTGAGATCGCACTACAGTGGGATAAAGGGCAATGTCATGGCTTAGGCCAAGCAATTTATTTTTCTCTGGGAAAAAAAAAATCGCTGACCTGAGCTTATGCTGTTGTCAGACTTTCTTCTGTATGTGTTGGCGAAATGGCATTCTCTGTAATGCCATTTCGCTGACTTAATATAGACCCAGCAAGACCTACTCTTCATATAGCATTCATACACTTTAGACAGCAGCAAATCCCATTTCTGTGGTTAGTATAATACATCTCATTCCTGTTTCAGTGTGGTTTGCTGATTTAGATTATATAAGGCATTTTATTGTCTATAATACAACTACAGCTGTGACATCTTGATGGTCCTCTATCAAAATAAAAACCTCTACCCCACCCCACGTTTGGATTTTAATCCTCCATTTTGTAAAACAATTAAGGCTAGAAAACATTCCATCTGTTACTTGTAATAAGACAACCTCAATATTTTTCCCATTAGGTTTCCTTATTTTCTCCAGAAGTCTTGCTATCTCTTTACAGTGTTATATCAGACATGATGAGTATAAGAAAAATAAAGCTTTTGTGGCAACAGCATCCATCTTACAAGAGAAGATTAAATACCATTAGAGAAATGTGATCTTCATAGTTAGAGGTAATGACTGCAAGCAAAATGCAGATGAGGTGTGCAGAGTTCAATTGAAAATGAGATACCATACCGAAGGAATATTAACATGGGGATTTTTATTTCAATTCAAGGAAATAAAATTTAACAGAACACAAATAAGGATATAACCAACAAAAAGGCTGGAGAAAATGCTATGTAGATATGTTCTGTTAATGATTTTGGCAATTCTGGACAGAACAGTACTTATTTTAAGACACCTGCTAGACTAGTTTGTTTCAGTTCTGTGACTGACGTCTATAGTTGACCTGTTGAATTGTGCTCTGCACCATCTGGAGACTGTTTTCCCGCACTGGTGGTGAATTTTTCCAATTTTAAATTCACCTTGCCAGTGTTATCTGTACTTCAGAATGGTCTGAAGTATGTTCTAATGGTTTAACCTCATTTACATGATTTGCAGATTGAGTGTTTTAAATTATATAGAAAACGTTATTTGAAGACATGTTTTACTAATGCCACTATTTTTAACGATGTTAAAGAAGAAACCAATGCTTTTTTTCTTCTTGTTCTGATATGAAATTTGATTTAGATTATATACAACACTAAAAGCAATTTTATAACATAGTTAAATAACAAAGTCATTGATGAATTTCTTACTTTGATTTCCTTCCTTCCTTAAAAAGTATGAAAAAAGTGTAAGAAACGTGTCTATTATAATTGGGTCAAATGTGAATAGAATGCCTTGAAAGAACTTGGCAATAATTGAATATATATTAATAAAACCACCAGACAAGGGTAATAACAGTTGTTATTATGTCCAGTCAAGAATATCAGAAGATGTGCATGCAACATGTAAGATAGTAACATACAAAATTATGAAAAAGCTGTTAAGAATTTAAGAAATTTAATTAAAGATAGCATAAAGTTAGGATTATTAACATAGGATAAAATTAAGAATTTCATAGTTCAAATTACCGGGTTAATTATTGCAGTCAAACCCTTTTTAAACAGAATAATAGACTGGGAAAGAAATTATTTAGGAAATGTATAGCCCCAGTAAAATGTTTTATGGCACTAGTTGCCATCCAGAGCATACATTAAGATCTTTGCTTTATGAGGAATTATTACGGGCATGAAGAGCATGTAGTAGATGGGATGATTTAAAACTGATGCCACAGACATTGTTAAATGTTTTTTGAATCATGGCTATCATTATAAGGATTTATAGAGAACTTATTGGAGAAGTAGTGTATCTAGACATGATTTAATAATGAGTAAATATTGTAAATATGGAAAAGAACAATGTAGATGATAAAATTAAGAATAAAAATAACATTAATGACATATATTTTGTGGCAGAATATCATTTATTCAGTCAAGTGTTAATTAACTTTATAAATAAATATTGTTTTTTTTTAAATGAGATGCAAATTTAGTAGAAATAGTTAAAAATAAATGTAAAATTTCTTTTTTACATGATAAAAATGTGGCAGATTTTTTTCAGTACATAGCTGTTATAGATGGTCACCAGTGATTATAACCCATAGCAATATCAGGAATGAATGGATGATAGCTAGTGAATACAATAATATATGGAAATATATTTTCTCCTAGGTCAAAGCAATGGAAAGAGATCTGAGGTTAAAAGTAGATATTCTTCTTTAACCAAAGGGGTAATATATGCTGTGTGGTACTTATGAGAGTTATTTTGTATAGGAGAAACAACTAAATACATTCAATTAACGATGCAAGAAACTTTAAGTAATTTTAGACATAATAAACTTGAAACTCCAGTGGCACAACATTTTAATAGTTTATATAGTGGGATTGTAATTAGTTTTATATGAATGTAACTAGTTTTACATATACAATTTTAGAGCAAGTACAATATGAAAGGAAAGGGAAATCTTTAGATTATATGTTAAGACAAAAGGTTAACGTATTTTAAAATTTACTACTTTAAAACATGAGGGTTTGAATCAATAATTAGAATGGAATTATGCTTTAAAATTAATATTTAATGTTGTGATTGGTTAATTATTTTATTGGTGTATTTAAATTGTGCTTTTTCTGTAATTTGTACTCCTTTGAAGACCATTGGGTTGACTCACTAGAGTGTGAAGGAATAAAGTTATTTGTATATAGTGATGTTTCTTCCCTCTACAGTCACTACCAAACATTTTCCATACAGCAAATAATGTCACTCCCATTTCCCATCCTAGGAGCATCCTTCAACTCACATGGCTGTAACCACAGTGTAGTCTTTCCTGATATAGGCCACAATTATTCTTGCTCTTTTCAGGTCTTCAGGGTCTGCTTGCTCATTCCTTAAAAGCTCTTTGGTTCCCCAGGGTCCATTTCCACAACCAGTCCATCTTTCATCAGCTTTCTTCAAAGTCCCACAACAGTACTGAAGCTCCTACTTATTATTATTTTAGAATGTACTTCATCAGTTTTAGAACCAACAACTCGTTACTCTCCTAAACTCTGTCTGACCTAAGATACAGTAGGTTGTGGATAAAAACACACATAAAATTGTTGCCTTCAGATGTCTTAACCAACAACATTGTTGCTAAAGCTACTATTTACTTTCTTGAAGCAAAATATTGAATTCTGCCATTTTTACCTTAACTATTTATGTTGTGAATACAACATTACAGGTACTTCTTTTAAATTACAAACAAAATAAGTCTACATAAACTCAATATATACAGTCTTAAAACTTACAGATTTAAAACTTTAAAGCTTGGCAACTATCTGGTGCACAACTCGGTTCATTCAGAATGGACAATATTTGATTCCAGAATAACATTGGACATTCTTGGCTGAGAAGAACCATCACCTACATTCTGCTGTTGTAGTCAGCTGGATGAAACTTACTTTCTTATTTACTGGGATCATTTGTTTCAAGTCTTTACTTATGGATTAGACCTTAAAAGAATTATGACAGAAGAAAAAAGGAACTTGATTAAACCTACTCTGAGCATGAAATTCTAGACTTAATGAGAGAGCATGCTAATGGCAAATCCCTGGGAAGTGATGGGATCTCAGTAGAAATATAAAAGGGAGAAGGGGAAGTAATAAGCATCTTGCAGGCTTTACTTAAACAAAATATTGGATGTGGGTAGTGCCATTCTCCTGGTAAGAAACTATAATACAGGAATGTTAAAAGTGAGAAAAGCAACCCCCCGCCAAACCTATGGTCATATAGACCAGTATCAATATTAAATTATGATTATAACATTTTTGCAGCTATAGTCACTTCCCGAATATACAATGTCTTGCTGGGAATTATAAATAGGGACCAGTGTGGCTTTATTAAAGGGTAGGCAGACTTTTGACAATATAATACTGAAAATCTGATCCATAAGGAGGCAGAAAATAAAGGAAATTCCTTGGAGAGGCAGTTCATTAGATGTAGAAAAAGTTTTTGACAGAGTACAATGTAGGTACCCCTGGAAAGTACTGAAGACAATGGAATTTCGACTGGAATTCATAAGCCTATTCCAGGGACTATGTAGAGGTTCTAAGCCAGAAATAAAAGTAAATAGTAGGTTAATAATCAAATTTCTTGTAGAAAGAAGAACTAAGCAAGGATGACCTCACCCCGATTGCTGTTTGCAATATACCTGGAACCTGTAGCTACTAAAATAAGAGAATATACAATTAGGGCATAGCCATCCAAGCTTAGGCAACACAAAATCACAATGTCTGAGGATGATACAATACTTTTTATGCAAACCCTGAGAAAGATCTTCCTTTATTTCAGACTATTCTAAGACAGTTCAAGATAAAGGCAAGCTGTAGGATAAATGAAGACAAAAATAAAGCAATTTGCGATAATTACAACTCACCTTCTCACTTGGTGTATGATCATCCAATCCTTTGGGAGCACTATAGGATGAAATACTTAGGAGTATGGATAACAAAAAAAAGGCACAAGATTATACTGTTGAGACATGGATAGAAACTTCAAGAAAGATATTAAAAATGATCAGAAATAAGGCAAAAAATCACAGCAATAAAATTTTTCTAGTGCCATTCATTTTTCATTTTGGACAAGCTTTTATCTGCTGTCTAAGTTGGGACTGCTGGAACAACTTAGAGAAATTAATAATCAAGTATATCTGGACTGTTGAAAGGCAGAGCATAACATAGGACTTAGTGTTAAGTTCTCAACAGGAAGGAGAACTTGAGGTCCCAAACCCAGAAGAATATTACACTGCAACTCAATTAAGAATAATTTATGTTTTGCAAGATAAAAATTGTGTATCTAATTGGAAATAAATGCTTCTAGATCAAGAAGTAACAAGACTAGAAAACCTTCAAGCTAAGGTGTGGGTGAGGATAGAAAAAATACTTTCCAGACATAAAGTCTGGGTAGTTTTTTTAGAATGTTCTGGATTCTAAAATGAAGGAGAGAATACAGACTTGGTAGAACTTTGAACTAAGGCCCACAGGCATTAGCAAGTTAGGGTGTAAGCTGAATACAAGCATACTAAAAGAAGAGAGAGATGATCTCATGCCTAGACCAGTCAAGAAAAGGAGAATTAGGGATGGACTGGATAGAGCTAATGGAGAAACACAAACTAACTCAAAATAACTGGGTAAGGTAAAGGGACTGTTTTGTATATTGGAAAGACATGACAGAAAAGTCACTGTTGATTCAATATCAATTGAAGCCAAAACATCAGAAACAAATAAAGAGCATCTAATAAGCAGACTATACACGGCACTGAGAGATAATAAAAAGGGAAGAGGTGGAAAAAATCAGTTGCATGATGGGAAAAGACATTAAGCACAACCAGACTGAAAGAAAGGTGGCAGAGAATATGGTCGATCCCAATGAAGATGACCAAGTCAAAGAAATTCCAAATTTTTGCATGGAATGTTTGCACAAATATTTCTATAGTCCATATAAGTTAAACAACATTTCCAGGTGCATATAAAGTCTGTTGACGGTGCAGGGAGGACATTGGGGGAATCTGATGACATATTTTTGAATGTCCAGTAAACTTGAAAAGTTCCACCACGTCCTGGATAGTCTGGTAAAATGTTAAGGGTATCCTGGCATACATCAGAGGAAGATTACTTGCCAGGGCTTTTGAAGGCCCCACCCAACAACAGTACAATAAGAGAACTGGTTTCCCCTCACATGGCTAGTTTTAAAAAAAAAGAAATTGGAAGACATCACAAGAACCTACTCTATATAAGTAAACTGATGAAATAGGAGAGGGTAGTATTTAAATAGACAAGTAGTAAGTATCAAAATAGGAAATGGCAAATTTGGAAGGAGGCCATTAAAGTAGACAAAGAGTGTTATCTTTGGTAGGCTACATGATGGTGCACCAAGGAAACATAATGGCACCAGGATATAATTGATTAATGCAGTCATAAATGATTTATATTCACTTAGAAAACAGGCAGCTACATAAGGTCTCTTAAATGACTTACTAGAATATTCTTAGAGATGTAGAAGAAGAGCGAAAAGGATGTATGAGTCAATGTTGATAGTATTCACATGTTTAGTTGATATGAGAGGTATCATGTCTGAGTATGGCAAAGCCAGTACAAAGAGAACATTCCCTTCAGTTAGTCATATAAAGTAGAGTTACCAGTTCACTGTGGATATTTCTGCACATACTTTACTGTGTACAGTTTGCACAGTGGTATATCCTTAGCGTTCCTCAATACACTCCATGTTTGCTGCGATGGTGAGTCTATTATGTTCCTAAAGATGCAGTTATCTTCAACTCAGTTAATTAAATTGGTAAGGAAGGGTTGTAGCTCCACACTTAAATCAGTTTTTCAGACTAATTTCATTTAAAAAAAAGCACAGGCAAGTTATAATGTATATAAAATGTGCTACTTTCCTTACACTAGAAGCAAAAATACATCTTTCATTAGCTTGTAGTACCTGCAGTATAAAGAACTAAACAAGAAATGTGATAATATCAACATGTAAACATGCCACTTTTATTTCCCAACACATAAATATGAGTTAAATAAATAGAATATAACAGTTAGTTTTCTTGGCCCCAGCAATAAAAAAACATGGTAGATTATTCCATTTTTCACTGCAATAATTTCAATATGCCAGTCTGATTTCCAAATGTTATATTAATATATGTGTAAGCCATTGTCTACCACATCAGTGAACATTTTCAAACCTAAAACAGTAGACAAAAGGAGAAAGACACTTGACTTACCCATTTTCCTACAAGTCTGGCTAATGAATGGGTTATGGAATGGATACTCGATATCCAGGAATCCTTATTCTCTGGGGGTCTGTGGGTGCGGAGAGGGTCGATGGCATTAATAACTGCATCTTGTAGTCTGTGGCATTCTCATCCTCAGAGTGTGTGTGTGTGTGTGTGTGTGTGTGTGTGTGTGTGTGTGTGTGTATATATATATATATATATATATATATATATATATATATATATGTGTGTGTGTGTGTATTTCATAATGCCAAATTCCTGCATACTAATTAGGTCTAAATGTTAAATCTGATGAATGAATTCAGCAGATTTGACATTTAGATCGAATAGCGAATGTGATGTCTGTGTAGGAGCTAAGGTATGTCTAGGCCCGACCCTGCAAATTTACTGTTTTGTAGGGGGGACAAGCTCCTCTGCACCACACCTGAGGGTCCTGTGCCCCCCACACCCCCTCCTAAATAAATACTCCAACTGCAAGTTCGCACTACAGTGAGGAAAGAGATGGATTTCCCAGTCCGCACTGTACCGCGATCTGTACTTCTAACATTGAGAGTCATATCAGCGAATGCACAGTAGCATTCACTGAAACAACTGTCTCGCTCAAGTAACATTCTGCAACATGGAAATCATCCAACTGTATTTCGACATTGCTGTGTTCGCCGAATGTTACTTCAGCATTTTGATTGTAAACCTATATATTTATATAGGTTTACAGACATAATGTTGAATGTCATAATGTCTAATAGTCATTGGTTGAAAAATAACATCTCAACCCAAAACATTGAGATAATAAAATGCCTACAATCAATTATTGAAAAAGCAATGAGTTCAACTCTACTATTTTGCAGGGGGGCTTCGCCTCCCTGCACCCCCCATGTGGGGGGATGCACCCCCCCTACTTAAATATATCAACTCCGAGATCGCACTACAGTGCAGAATTGGGCAAATTTGATAATTTCAACATTGTGTGTTTAGACTAATTTTATTTCAGCATTTTGATCATTGAAGACAGTGTGTTCAACCAATTCAGTTTCAACCATTTAGCATTCAACATTATGTTGGTAAACCATATATATACATATATATATATATATATATATATATATATATATATATATATATCAAATTATAGATAGATACACATACATATATGCTACATGATGGGATTGCCATTGGCAGCATATATATATATATATATATATATATATATATATATATATATATATATATATATATATATATAATTATAGATAGATACACATACATGTATGCTACATGATGGGATTGCCATTGGCAGCATCCTTATATACATATAAAATTATAGATACACATACATGTATGCTACATGATGGGAATGCTATTGGCAGCATCCTTATATACATATATAATTATAGATACACATACATGTATGCTATATGATGGGATTGCCATTGGCAGCATCCTTATATACATATATAATCATAGATACACATACATGTATGCTACATGATGGGAATGCCATTGGCAGCATCCTTATATAAATATATAATTATAGATAGATACACATACATGTATGCTACATGATGGGATTGCCACTGGCAGCATCCTTATATAAATATATAATTATAGATAGATACACATACATGTATGCTACATGATGGGATTGCCATTGGCAGCATCCTTTTAAATATATATATATAATTATAGACAGTTACACATACATGTATGCTACATGAGAGGATTGCCATTGGCAGCATCCTACAGACATGCCTTTACTTGTCCTTTAAAGCCTGACTGGCTGGTAGAGTCGGCTGTTTAGGAATCAGATTAAGAACGTAAATATCATTAATGTTAGGCCAACTGTTATCTGTATTATCTACTCTTGAATACAAAGCTCTAATGAATACTCATTAAATAGAATTGGAATGGGAAAAATCCCTGCTACAGATCACTAGACGAATTAGTGATGATGAGCTGAAACTAAGATACTTAACTATTCCATTTAATGGATCATAAATTTGGGGAGTAGAGGAAACCAGATGTCAATTAGGTAATCAAATAAATATAAAATTAAATCTAAACTGCAGGCATTTCAATCTCAAAATCAAATGTAAAAGTAGGCCTAATCTGCAGGCATTTCCATCTCAAAACCCTGTGCCTTTTTTTTTCCTATACACTTCTGAACATTTTTAAAACATGTTGGAGAATTTATGCCACATATTTTCCTAGAAGAAAAATCCTTCCCCCATCTGGGCTGGTCATTATGTGGAGGAGGATGCAGTTTTGGCTACGGGGAGTCCCAGATAATGGTAAACAGTCCCCTCTGTAGCATTTTCCCAATATCCTCCAAAATATGTTTCCCTGATAGTTTGCTGCCACATAATTTCACTTCAAGGCTCTTTTTCCCCTGGGTTTAAATTAGAAATACTTCAGTCTCACAGTCTAGTGATAATAGTCATGGTATTTGTTAATGAATGCTTTCTACATATAAAGGACCATTCCGTAAACTGGCAAACAAGATGCACCATGATCCTGTTTTAGTGAGGACTGAGTTCATTCACATTGAATCTTCAGCATTTATTGTTAGGTTTTATGAGGGACTTTTACTATTCCAGGTTTTCTGAGTGTATTAAGCCAGACTCATGTAGGAAAAGAACTCACCAAGAATAAAGTATTTGGGTAGCAACACCATTTAACCATGGTAACTGTTACTAAGACAGTACTTACTACTATACTACTTACAGGAAGTAATTATACTATTGTTAGTATAATTACTTACTGTAATTATGCAACAATATTAAAACTAACAGTTGATCTCGAGATGACTTATTTTCCTGTTAAGCATGTTGTTATTAATTTCACTTATCATAGTTTCATAGTTTGGTACTAGGCTATCTGCCCTGGGGCATTTATAAGCCTAGCCATAGTGATGTGGCTTTCGCCACCCCATGTAATGGTACAAAAGTGTACAGTATAGATTTAGAATACTGTGCCTCTGTCTAGTAGTGACACAGTGAAGACCCCCTTACATAATAGAATTAGTTTACTGTGCCTCTGTCTAGTAGTGACACAGAGATGACCCCTGGGGTAAACCTACAATCTCCCATCCACTCGTCAAGATTTCTCTTGAAGAGAGTCAGTGAGGGGCTCTGTCTAACATGAACTGGGATTCTGTTCCAGAGTATGGGAAGCCTCTGAGTTATGAATCTGTCCCTCCAGCATGTCCTATTGATATTTGTGCTGAGGTTTAAATCTTTAGCTCTCGTGGTTCTGATGGATTTGGATTTTTTGAGGTGGAGCATGTCCATCAATTCCTGATTGGACATGGCCTTGTACGTCAGGCACAGATCACCTCTGAGCAGGCGGTATGCTACTGAATAGAGCTGGAGTTTCTTTAGTCTGGCAGCATATGACATATGTTGGAGACCCTTGATCCTCTTGGTGAGGTACTTTTGGGGTCTCCCTAGCGGTTGCAAGTGCCGGGTGAGGTACATACCAAATGGGGCATTGTACTCAATCATGGGCCTGATAAGGGAGGAGTATAGGGGTACAATGACCTCCTTTGATCTGGATGTGAATCCCTTCATGATAAGGTGGGCAAGGTAGAAAGTATTTCTAACCACTTTGGCAATGTGGGTGTCAAATGAGAGGTTACTATCGACTTGGGTCCCCAGGTCTCTGATTACTTTTTCCGTACTCAGTGGGTTACTGTCTATGTGATAATTTGTGGGTACTTTGTTTTTCCCAAAGGGGATGACTATACATTTTTTGGCATTTAGTTTAAGGCCATGACTCCGGCACCAGTTGTCCATTTCAGTGAGGCCTTTCTGTAGGATGTATGTGTCAGCTGGTGTATCGACTATGGTGCCTAGTTTGCAGTCATCTGCGAACTTTGTCAGCCACAACCCTCCCATGTTTGCTTTCACATCTGAGAAATAAATGCCGAACAAGAGGGGTCCCAGGACAGAGCCCTGTGGGACACCACTTGTGACTGGCTTTGAGTCTGATATGGCTCCAGCGATTTTGACTTTATGCGTTCTATCCTTTAGCCAGTTTGCCACCCATCTTGTGACATATGAATTTACATTTAAGCTGTTGAGCTTGTCTATGATGCCTGAGTGGGGTATTGTGTCGAAAGCTTTAGCCAAGTCCAGGTAGGCTGTATGGACTGCTTTGCCCTCGTCAATGGCTCTAGTGACTGTTTCGAAAAAGTCAACCAGGTTCAAAAGGCAGGATCTTCCCTTTACAAAGCCGAACTGGGTGGGATCAAGTGTCTGTAAGTCCCCAATGTCTCTGTTTATGAGTTCCATAATGATTCTTTCCATAGCTTTGCAGACCAGGCTGGTTAAGCTTATGGGGCGGTAGTTACCAGGGTCTGTAGAGGTGCCTCCTTTGTGGAGTGGGACTACTGTTGCTGTACACCAGTGTTCAGGTACATATCCTGTAGTAAGGCTAAGGTTAAATAGCATTTTTACGTGTGGGTTTAGCTCCTCTTGGAGTTCACGTAGCACGCAACCCGGGATACCGTCAGGTCCCATTGATGCTGTGTTTTTAGCTTTGCTGAGGGCGGTTCTCACCTGGACATCTGAGATGACAGGGAGGTTACATTCAACTGGGATAAGTATTTCTTCTTTTGGGGGTGAGGGAGGGGAGAAATTTGCACTGAACCTGTCTGCCAGAATGTTGGCAATATCTGTTGGTTCAGTGTATTTTTTGTCATTGTGAACTAACTCTAAACATATCCGAGGGTTTCTGCCCAGGTTTCTAACATAGCTGAAGAAGGCCTTGTGGTTATCTTTAGTGTCCATAGCGATTTTTCTCTCAAAGTTGGCCTTGGATGTTTTTATGAGAGAACGTAGCTTTCTACTAGTGCTGATCAGAGATGCCTTCTCTTTATGGGATTTTGCTCTGTCGTGCAGTAGCTTCCTTCTTTTGTTATACAATTTGTTTATGGCTGGGGTCCTCCAGACAGGATGCCTGCCCTTGGTGGAGAGGGTCTTGGTTTTATTTGGGATTACATGATCCATGCATTCTTGAAGATGTCCGTAGAAAGTATTTGTGAAGGATTCTGCATTGTGGGATGTGGTTTCCACTGGCCCAGTGGGCTTAAAGGATACCATCTCAGTTTTAAGAAGTGTAAAGTCGGCTTTTGAGAAGTTTTTCACTGTAGTCTTTTGTGTTGGGGGTGGAGGTGGGATATGTATATCCAGGGTGATTAGTTTGTGGTCAGATCTCACTAGTGAGGGGTATACTTCCGGTGTGGAGCACTTTGTCCCCATGTTTGTGATGATCAGGTCTAGTATATTATCTCCCCTTGTGAGAGAGGTTACTAGCTGTTCCATTGCATTTGAATTTATGAATTCCAGGAACCTTTGGGCTAGGGTGTTTGGGCTAGAATAATGCACCCAGTCTATGTTAGGGTAGTTGAAGTCTCCCAATATGATGATGTTTGGTGAGACATTCATATCCTCCAATGTCTTCAGGAAGGCTGAGTGGGGTTCCTGAGATTGGGAGGGTGGTCTGTAACATGCTACCAGTTGTATAGCAGTTTTGCCTACAGTTAGTTGCACCTGGATGGTCTCTGATGCTTCATGTGTTGCCACTAACCTGGAGGTGTGGGTGTCCTTGATGAATATGGACACTCCCCCTCCCTTTTGGTTTGGCCTGAGTTTTGGGGCCGAAAAGCATGATACGAGGTATAGCCTGGTAGCACTGGGGTGCTCTCAGGAGCCTTGAACCAGGTTTCAGTTACTGCACAGACATCGATGTTCTCCATACTGAGGAGTGCTTCGAGAGCCTGCATCTTGAGATTTAGACTTCTGGCATTGAGCAGCATTACCCTCAATTTTTTTCCATTTTTGTTTTCTAAGGAGGTGGGTTTGTCTTTTGAGCCTTGCCTAAAAAAGGCACTACTGTTGTTATTTGTTTGTTTGTTTGCCTTGTAATCTTTCATCAACATTGTCTTGTATTTTTGATTATTTTCTAACTAATTATGGAGCTTTTCGCCCTGGTCCTGCCCTGTAAATGGACTTGGTCCAGTCGGACTATCCCGGTAGACAAATGTAAAATAAAAATAAATAAAAAAAAAGACAGGGCCTCAAAATATTGCACTTCATTGTTTTGTTTTAAAAATATGTGAATAGTTGTTAGCAAATAATGTTTGATATTTTTATTTTTACCAAATATAATAGGGATGATCCCTATGTATTTACGCATCATAGTTATTCCTGCAAAGTACTGTCCCAAGAACTGGGGACAACATTACAGGCCTCTTTTAGCAGAAGGAAATATTTTTTTTCATATTAATCTTGAGGCAGAATATCCTGTAAAACATCTCAACATTGTCTGCAGCAATGGGGTGCCTTACTATGGATTTGAGACCCAGAAAGCAGTCATTTCTGATCTAGCTCAAAGTTAGATTTGATCACTACCTCAAGTAACTCCACCAATACCTCTTTGGTCCCAGAATTATTTATTGTTAGGAGATAAGGTTTGGATAGCTAACATAAGCAGCAGAAGAGACAAGGGATAAAATAGCCTCATACAAAGTTCAAAGTAAAACTTTATTGTCATGCAAACTATACACAAATGCACAGCTGAATGAAATTACATTTCTTTAAGCTCATGTGCAAATGTACACATAAAAACATTTACACATAACAGCAACAGCAACACAACAACATTGTAGCATAAGAGAGTCCAAGCCATCTGAAGCCATTGAAGCTAAAATAACCATGCTCTGTCCATCCCAGTGGTGATTGCAGTGACCACAGCCATCCTACCATCCACACCATACATGCTGTCACCAACTCCATCCTCAAACAGCAACAAATGTTCCAAGTGCCAGTCCATTCATCTCCGATTCACTCCAACCCCACTACTTGCACTCTAAAACCTGAGGCCAGAACAATTTACAGTGGCCACAGCTATCCTTTCCGTACTCACCATCCTCAAACACCAACAAATGTTCCAAGTCCCAGTTCGTTTATCTCTACTTTTTTCCCTCCTTGACAAAGTCAGGTGTGCTACTCCCCTACATTTCTCTCCCTACTCCCAGTTGAAGCCTCAGTTTCCAGATCCTTCTGTAGAACCCCAGTCGTCATTATGATAGTAAGGGATGAATTCTTCTATACCTCAGAATCAGATATTTTCAATCATTTGTGACTGAGAAGATGGCCTTAGCTGTTATATGATTACTTGCATCTTGACTTTGAAGATTACCCCTCCAAAACTTCTTCTAAGTCCGAGGGTCAGAACTTTATAACATTGTTTCCTTTATAAAGGCAGTAATGGAATCCGTAGCTAGAAAAATGGTAGCACTGAATCTTTTCCTTACTTGGGGAAGACGATAGTGATGGCCAGATACTTAGTCTAATGCATGCTTCCTATATCTCCCACCAGTTGGGAAAACTCCATTTAAATAGGAAATAGTACACAATTAAAGAGTTTGTAAAAGAGCCTGTAGTGGATTTGGTTGACGCTGTATGGCTCCCTATCGAAATATTGGTATTAAGAAATGCCAAGTGTTGACGCAAAGAAAAGAAAATAGAAATGCAGGGAAGAGTGGATCTCAAACACGACTCTTTTTTTAAAATTCTCCTGATGTGGACAAGCACCCTATACCACCTTAATTTATAAGTAATAATTCTAAGATTGCCATACCTGAAGAAAAGCGAGTATTCTGTGAAATGGCCATCTCAGGTTTAGTATATTTAAGTCCATTTTTTTAGCCGTTCAGTCTCCATGTTTGAGGACTCACTCTAGTGGACATTTCATATAGTCACCATGCTTGTGTACCCATGCTGAGTGTCCTATGATTTCTATAATTTTTGTTGTAGATAAAGGCTTATTCAGTTTCTGCATGCTATACTGATCGCACTGTAGACAGTAGGGTTATCAGCGAATCACACATATCCTCAGTGTCTACTTGAAATGGAGATAACAGATCAATTAACAGCACACCCTCATTATTTCATTTACCTTTTCTGTGGAAGTTTTAATAGTCGTTCTTTCATCTCGTAGATGGACAATGGCTTGTACTGTTTTCCTGGTGTTGCTACCAAGAATTTAAAGGAAGATAACACTTTTTTAGCCCAATTAAACATTGAAGATGTTCATATGATTTGCATTTTAAGATACTTCTCATAGGCCTGGTATGGATGCCTCTATTCTTTTTGATGACATCAATATATCTATATCTCTGTTTATCCAAGCCATTAGGGTATTTCAGTAGGAGAGAATCTAGTCTCAGTGGAAGGGTTGAGTGGTGGCAAAGACTTTCAACTCCATCTTCATCACACAGTGATCTAACAACAAATTTGACAGTGGCCCCACACTCTCTAGCTACCTCCTGTTAAACTGTCTGTAATTGAACTTAAAAACCACCCCCTACCTGCAACCATATAGATATAATCCTGTTTCTCTGGGTGCAGTGACTTCTAAATATCAGTGAGAAAACTTTCAAGTACTCCGGAAACACTGTATCAAAGTAATCCTCTTATGAGAATCATTATGTCCCTGTGTAGCTTGAATTCTTTAATAGACTGTAATAAGGCCATCAGTTATTTCTGTATGAAGACTGGTTTATCAAATACACATCAGCTCTTTGACAGCACTTTTGTGCAATGTAAATAAATCAAGAGATGTTTGCTGAAAGTACTTCCATCAAACCTCGGAAAGAACCTTTTTTGCAGGGGGAAAGCCCCCTGTCATGTTGGGGGACATCCCTAACACATACTGCTAAACACTCCCAAGGTCATACAATAATAGAGAAAGATAAAAACTCCAGTGGCAATGAAAATAGCTTCAGCAAATAGATTACACTCAAATTGGGCTTCAGAAAGATCATTTATCATTGCTTTGGTGAAGACAAATAATCTTGGAGTTCATTCCTTTCTTGTAGTCATATTATCCTCAGATTATTCCACTGTTTTAATTCTTGAAGTAATCAGCCCAATCCTACATACTGCATGACCAAACTCACAGTTTCTTTCTGTCTGTCAGACTGAACATTATATCAGGAAGTTAGCAGTAACTAAGGTTACTGTGGTTTGTGTTTATTATCACATGTGGTAAAATACTAGTCTGAACACTAATAACCAGAGGCTTAACAGTCCATCAGAACTTAATATTGAGAAAGTTTTAAAAGTATAACAAAACTTTATTCACCACGCTGCTCTTGATGGGTATCTGTCAAAACCTTAGACTTACATGTGAACACATTTATTTCTTCTCTGTCTTTTTCTTTCATACTCTTTTTTAAGCTAAATCACAACCTGTATAGTGTACTAACTGCAAACAACATACATTTTCCTCCAGTACCTTATTCTATTGGTAGTCCCTGCCTTTTTCATAACACGTGGGCATTATTGCAAATTCACACATTTTTGTTGTTGTTAATCAAAGCATCTGTCTCAGAAAGACTGTTTAATTAGACATACTAACAGTTTTCAATTTGCAACTTTGCATTTTCTTGAATTGTTATCTTCTCTGATAAATGGACACTGACAGACCATAATGTTAACGTGCTGGGAAAAGCTTTAGTTTTATGGCAGGCAATAACATGGTTTTCTGAAGTTTCAAGTTTCCACTAACATGTAGACACACACACACACACACACACACACACACACACACACACACACACACACACACACACACACACACACACACACACACACACACACACACACACACACGCACACATGCACACACACACACACACACACACACACACACACACACACAAAGTCTCTGTATCTGAAGTGTAGTTATCATACTAAACATCCAAGCTGCACACTCTCTTTTCTTGCTGGCATATTTCATATTTTCAGCGATATAAGAGAGATATGATATAATTCACTTTCTAGGTATACATGGATATTTAAACAAACAGTTTAACATTAGCAACTTATTAACATGAGAAATTCCTGCTCATCCAAAACCTATATTGTCATTGTGTTTTTATGTTGTCTCCCTGTTGTGTATTCTTATAATACATTACTTTGGTCCTGGAATTCTTGGGTAGTTCTGTCAAAACTTGTTTAGCCAGAGATAGTTTTTCATTTACATTTTTGCTTGATATCTCTCTTAAAGCTTGCATTCTCTTTCAAAAAAGACTGATCTAAAGCTGTGAAAAAATTTAGGGTCCTAGATTATCATTACCACAATTTATTACTTCTGCGTGCCACAATGCTTCCCCTCCTGTGGCCAGACTCTCTCCCATCATAGCCAGTACATAGATAAAGATAGAGCTTCCTCTAGCCACATATCTCTTAACAGCAACTTCTAAAAGGATTTCAGTTTCTACTCTTTTACTATGTAATTCCATGTTAATTGCTGAGTTATTTCCAATAAAAGTTGGGAAAATGAGTACAACACTCAAAGGCCATCCACCATTAGTGTGTCTCTATATGAACCTCAATTCATAAAACATTGTTTTATAGGTTCATAGGTAAGTACTAGACTAGCTGTCTTGAGGGGCATTTTAAGCCTAGCCCATTTCCCTTTTCTGCTCAAATTAACTTGGTAAGGGATTGCCCTTAGGCAAATTAAATTTGGTTAGGCATTGCCCTTAGGCATCTAATGATCGATAATTATATACTGGCCCAATGAGAATAACGGGGATTGTTTCATAGATAATTTGAGAGGACACATACATGGGCTAAAGGTTTTAAGAACTGCCTCTATCAATTAATTCAACAGGGGCAGTTCTGGGCTAATTGTTTTTCCCATCCATAGCATCCAAGTTGCACTTGAATATGGACAGGGATGAAATGTGTTTTATGTGGACAAGGGAGTCTGTTCTTGCTTCAGTTTGAAGAAAAATATCCTTTCTGTTGTTGTCTGTTTTATCACTGTCCCACAAAGCTTGTACTCTTCAAAGAGACTACTTTCATTCCCTCTCCCGACATAGATTTTATAGCACTGTTTGTGTGGAGAAAATCATTCTCTGAAAATAAAATACCAGTTCAGCAGTATCCTCTGTGAGACATATCTATCCCTCCAAACTGTTTTGTTGATGTTGCAAAAGAAGTTTATATCCCTAGACTGAGTGAAGTACATAATTTCTCTCTGATGCAATGTGACTTGCTGATGGGCAGGAAATCCATCAGCATTGGGTTGGAGAATGCCTTGTGTGCCAGACACAGATCACCTCTTAGCAGGCTGTATAATACCATGTATAATGAAAGGGCTTTGAGTTCATCCATGTAGGACATGTTGTTTAGTCCTTTTTAGTAAGGTATCTGTGGTGGGTGTTCCATTTGCCTTCTCCAACAGAACCTTCTTCCACTTACCTTCTCCAACAGAACCTTCTAACACACACACAACATGGATTTTGTCCCAAACACAGCACTACAACTGCACTAATATACTTCATTAATACTGTATCACTGGCCCGTGGCAGTAATAAACTAGTCTCATGTCTGTTCCTCGACCTGTCCAAATCCTTTGACACTGTCTCCCATCCCCTCCTCCTAGACAAACTCTCTCACCTAAGAATCTCTCCTCCCACCATATCCTGGTTTTCTAGCTATCTCTCTAAAGGCCAACAACTGTTAAATGGCACTCTGCCCCCCCCCCCCCAAGCGTCCCAATGGGTGTCCCTCAAGGATCCATACTGGGGCCACTGCTCTTCAATAGTTTCAACAACCTACTTTACACTTCTTGCCCCAACTCCACACTTGTACAATATGCTGATGATTCTACAGTCATCACCACTGCTGACAATCCATCTGACCTCCACTGTACTACCCAATCATCATTCAACACCATAGAGACATGGCTTTGTGACAACAAATTAATTCTCAACCCTAAGAAAACTAAGCTCCTACTCTTCCTCCCAAAAAACCTCAGCAGTCTCAAAACAACATGTTCCATCCTATCTAGTAATAACACTGTCATTACCTCTGACCCTAGCACTAAACGGCTAGGAGTCATAATAGATGATCAGCTTATATCTGATCTCCAAATCACCATCTCTATCAAAAAGACTCACCAGAAACTCAGACTCCATTACCAAAACAAAAGACATTTAACCATCTCAGTCAGAATAACTCTCTCCCATGGATTTCTTCTTCCCACCCTCCTTTATAGCTCTCAATTATACACAAATCTTAACACCACACTCATAACCAGACTTGAAACTATGCATAATAAAGTTGCCAGCTTTGCTACAAAGCAAACCTACAAATCACACCATTGCCTGTCTCTTGAACAGTTGCAGTGGTTTGAATTACCTAATTTGCTGCTACTACAGCAACTGTTAATTATCCACTCTATCCATTATCTACCATCATTCTGCCCTAGCCTTCAATCAATTATAACTAAATATTCCCCAACCAGGACATTACATTGCTCAGACCAAGACTTCCTACAGATCTATAAACCCAAAACCAAATCAGGGTGTTTACTTTATAACTATAACCCTGCTACAACTTGGAACCAAATAGCCCTAGAAATTTGGTCCCTTAACCAAACAAAACATTTCAAACTAGCCACTCAGGAATATCTAATAAATAAATGGTCCTGCCATTGTAGTCATCCTCCCTGAAACTACCTAACCCTAGCTTGTCTCTCATCCCTCCTTTCTCTTCCACTGCCTGTCTTAATACCCATCTACCTCTCTGTCTCATTGCTTAACCTCTACATTACCTTACTATTTCATCTGTACCTGTACATTACCTTACTACTCCATCTGTACCTCTA
Source organism: Protopterus annectens (assembly GCF_019279795.1). Lineage (NCBI taxonomy): Eukaryota > Metazoa > Chordata > Ceratodontiformes > Protopteridae > Protopterus > Protopterus annectens. The sequence goes on along the minus strand of NC_056747.1, from coordinate 212,950,840 downwards.
CAGTACCTTACTACTCCAGCTGTACCTCTACATTACCTTACTACTCCATCTGTACCTCTACATTACCTTACTACTCCATCTGTACCTGTACATGACCTTACTACTCCATCTGTACCTCTACGTTACCTTACTACTCCATCTGTACCTGTACATCACCTTACTACACCATCTGTACCTGTACATGACCTTACTACTCCATCTGTACCTCTACATTACCTTACTACTCCATCTGTACCTCTACATTACCTTACTACTCCATCTGTACCTCTGCATTACCTTACTACTCCATCTGTACCTCTATATTACCTCACTACTCCATCTGTACCTCTACGTTACCTTACTACTCCATCTGTACCTGTACATGACCTTACTACTCCATCTGTACCTCTACGTTACCTTACTACTCCATCTGTACCTTTACATTACCTTACTACTCCAGCTGTACCTCTACGTTACCTTACTACTCCATCTGTACCTCTACATGACCTTACTACTCCATCTGTACCTCTATATTACCTTACTACTCCATCTGTACCTCTATGTTACCTTACTACTCCATCTGTACCTGTACATTACCTTACTACTCCATCTGTACCTTTACATTACCTTACTACTCCATCTGTACCTCTACATTACCTTACTACTCCATCTGTACCTCTACATGACCTTACTACTCCATCTGTACATCTACATTACCTTACTACTCCATCTGTACCTCTACATGACCTTACTACTCCATCTGTACCTCTACATGACCTTACTACTCCATCTGTACCTCTACATGACCTTACTACTCCATCTGTACCTCTACATGACCTTACTACTCCATCTGTACCTCTACATGACCTTACTACTCCATCTGTACCTCTACATTACCTTACTACTCCATCTGTATCTATACATTACCTTACTACTCCATCTGAACCTCTACATTACCTTACTACTCCATCTGTATCTATACATTACCTTACTACTCCATCTGAACCTCTACATTACCTTACTACTCCATCTGTACCTCTGCATTACCTTACTACTCCAGCTGTACCTCTGCATTACCTTACTACTCCATCTGTACCTCTACATTACCTTACTACTCCATCTGAACCTCTACATTACCTTACTACTCCATCTGTACCTCTACATTACCTTACTACTCCATCTGTACCTCTACATTACCTTACTACTCCATCTGTACCTCTGCATTACCTTACTACTCCATCTGTACCTCTACATTACCTTACTACTCCATCTGAACCTCTACATTACCTTACTACTCCATCTGTACCTCTACATGACCTTACTACTCCATCTGTACCTTTACATTACCTTACTACTCCATCTGTACCTCTACATTACCTTACTACTCCATCTGTACCTCTACATTACCTTACTACTCCATCTGTACCTCTATATTACCTTACTACTCCATCTGAACCTCTACATTACCTTACTACTCCATCTGTACCTGTACATTACCTTACTACTCCATCTGTACCTCTACATTACCTTACTACTCCATCTGAACCTCTACATTACCTTACTACTCCATCTGTACCTCTACATTACCTTACTACTCCATCTGTACCTATACTGTATATAACTACTTAGAAATAATGAACACTGTTTTCCTGACATTGACATTGTACCTAAGTTTTTGTTGTACAAATTCTGACATTGCACTCTACTGCTTTTCCGTATGATTTGTTGTAAATGCTTTTTGCAGTTTGAACTCTAACATTTGTATCCAACTGTTTTTGGTAAAATTTAATTGTAAAATGTTATTTCTCTAATTGTTTTAGCTGCCAATGCAGTTTTCTTGCGGACTTTATGTAAAATGTTAAAACTGATTGCGGAGCTTTTCTCCTCGGGTCTCCACTGAAAACGAGCTAATGCTCAGCTGGACTAATCCGGTTAACAAATGTAAAATAAATAAATAAATTTGTTGCATTTGTCGGGACATATACATTCCAAAGGGGGCATTATATTCAATGATTGGCCTAAAGAGGGCTGAGTAAAGGGGGAAATGACATCCCTAGATTTAGACAAATCTGAATCTAACAAAATCTAAATTTAAATCTAGCTCTAAAAGCGTTGTTAGAGGTGTGGATTAATTGTGTTTCATGTCATTTAAGAAACATCTATGGATATTGTCAGGGCCCACTGATGAAGTATTTTAACTTTTGATAGCACTTTTAGGACTTTGTCTTGTGTGATATTTGGATGCAAGCCAGTTTCAATTATATCTTGAGAGACAGATGGAGGGCAGACAGGGGTAGAGCTAGAGCTAAATATATGGGCCAGTAGGTTCACTACATCTTTAACCTCAGTGTAGGTAACATCATTCACAGTCAGCTCAGCACATTGCTGCATTGTGCTTTTGAGATTACAGACACATGTTAAAAAATGCCTTGTGATTGGCTTTGGTAGTTATTTTAGCCATAAACTTGGTTTTGGTGGCTTTTATTAAGCTCTTGAGCTATGTATTTCCGTGACAATGGCTCTATTATTCTTGGAATTACTCTTCTTACTTCTATAGGTTCATAGGTGTGTACTAGGCTAATGGCCCTGGAGCCTTTACAAGCCTAGCCCATAGGATTACCCTGGCATCATGCCACCCAGCCTTAGTTCCTAGTGCCTTTTGGTTTTTATTATAAAGTTATTGATATTATGGCTCCACCAAGTGGTTTTGTTTATGGGATTTACCTTGCACTTGTTCCTATGAGGTAGAGCTGCATCTATGTAGCTGTTTACATGCTGGTATAGTTTGACTGTATACATTTATGCTAATTTAGTGGTGAGCTGAATGCAATAATCTGTTCTTCATACTTCAGTATAAACATTTTTAATTAAAATGTAACAACAGCAACATTCTGTTCAACTTAACTTAAACTAAAACCATGTTATTTGGAATACATCAAAAAATCACCACCCCCCCAAAAAAAATTCACATTACAGACCCCAACAATGTACCAGTTAAAACAATGAAATCAATGAAATGCATAGGTATCTGGCTAGAACAATCCCTGAACTTCCAAATCCACACTGAGAAAACCCAAAGCAAAGTTGGCCATCCAGTTCTGGGATCAAACTATGTCACTATTTCTGGCTTCTTCTCTAAGATATGACATAGCAAACAGAATCATTTTTCCTCAACTTGACCATGGCCTCATCTTAATAGCACCAACTTTCACTAAAACTACTAGAGGTCCTCAAAGCATTTCCAAAAATACTCATATTGATTCATCACCATTTTACTTAGCAAGGAATGTCATTGCAAAATTATAAATAAAGCTAGATTGCTTTCAATAAATGAGCTAAACACTTACTAGGGTCTCAACTATTTAAACATTTCCAAGGAGAAACTTCTCCCCTTCCATCTGCTAAAGTTATCATCACCGAGATCCGTACCAACAACCTCAGAGGACATTCCCATTTAAAACCAATTCTCTAAATCCTCAAAAGAAACCCATAGTGGACAAACCAGAGGTTCTCTGTTCTGGATCCAAGCCACTGAGAATCATCCATACCTCTCTTAACAGATGTATCTCCTAACATCAAATTTTGAGCTCAGTACAAAACACATTTACAAAAATAAACATGATGATCATGTTTCATCTCTCGTCGCATGACTTAATCCTTTCTAAGTCCATTTTTCTACCTGCTTTCCCCTTTAGTCTATAAACTACTTCTGTCATGCACTATCAACTGATTTGTATTACCCCAGTCCCCTTTTTAACCATAACATTATAACCTCATTGGTACTTGTTATATCATAGGATCATTGAAGTTACAATGCAACTAAGTCATGTGTTCCTTCCCATTTTGCTACTACCCACCGTTAGGTCTTGCCTTCCTTTTTAAATAAGGTCAAGGCTAATCCTACCAGGAAGTGAATTTAGGAATACCAATCTAGTTATCCAGCTCCTTCTCAAAGGCAGACCGTGTGTTATACTCTTTATTTTGGAAAGGAAGTTTGTCCAGGAGTAGGGGTAGGTGCTGTGTGATAAATCTATCTATCCCTGCACCTTTCTCTTAATTATTTATTGGTGTAGACTTTGTTCTCTGACCATACTGTTAGCCAGACTGTTTCTTTTCTGGAAGTATAAGATTGTTTGGACTACTGTGTCCCTTATAACCCTATACACAAGGCACAAATCACCCCTAAGGAGTCTATATGATACTGAGAACAGAGAAAAGGCCTATACTCTTTCTTGGTAGTTCAGGTCTTATAAACCCACAACATTTTTAGTTCCAAATCTTGGACATCTTTCCAACCAGTTGTGTGGTCTCCAAATTATAAAACCTGCAAATATGCATTTCGTGACTATTATCTACTTAAGCATAATTTTGTTAAACTTTGTTTTATTGTATATTGAATTTATGATACTGTATTTTCACTTCTCAAACTATGTGGTTTATTTTTTATCGTTATTCAACACTTATCCAATTTTTTTCAGGATGCACCAGTACTTTCCTAGCTGAAAATAGTCTATTGTGATTAGAGCTACTTGACAAGCAAATACAAATAAATAAAATAAATTAAATAATCTAACAAGCGTGCTAATGTACTTCAGTAACAAATCTGGTAAGAATGAGAGAAGGACAGGAAAACTACTAAACCATGTTGAGCAGTGGGGGATATAATTCCTGTAGTCACAACTCTGCAGGTAGTTGTCACATAATAGTAACTCACAAGGGATGCAAGTCACTGCTTGCATGCCAGTATATATCTATTAATAGGTATGACAAATCTCACCAATGGCAACCAAGTACGACTGTAAAAGACAGTGCTCTAGCCCCCCCATCCCCACCCCAACTAACTACCTCAGACAGTAATGGCCATCACTTATTAATCCTTGTCCACTCATATTGAGTAAGTAGGAATCCTGAACATTGATCTTGGTACCAAACATAGCATAAGTCCACAGCTTTCCGCTTGCAGTCAAAGCATTCAGGACTCACTGTCTAACTTCAACTGTCCATACAGTCAGTTAAACTCATAACAGATAATTTTATAGGCCCAGATAAATGAACAAATGTTGCCTCAGTATGATCACTGATTTCTGACTGTGAAGTATTATTGAGTTGCCACAGGAATTTGCCAGAACATTTAATTATTTCAGTGCAAAATTTATTATAGTAAAATGTATGACCAAGATTACCTGTTTTTCTTATGACAGTCAAAAACAGTCACCAAGTCTATTTTCAAAGTTGTCAATGGCTGTTCTTAAATAACTGACCCATGATGTAGTGAATGTATTCTGTAGCTGACACAGCCTAAGTATTGAGTAAAACAATACTCTCACTCAAAATATATGAATAATTATAGCTTTCTTAAACAAAATATGATTATCCAGAAGCAGTTTTGAAAGGCAAATAATATAACACTTGAGAAATAAACAAGACATCAAATGGCAGAGGCAGAAAATAAACTGTATAAGTTATGATTCTAATCATCTTGTCAGATCTGCAGTAGTCTGCAAACTAACACAGTAGTTTGCAAGTTGATTATTGTCCTGTTTCAGATGGTAAGCAATCATTACATCAGTTTGAAAAAAAAATTCTTTCTAGTGTGGGCTGTTTTATCAATGTCTCATAAAGCTTGTACTCTACAAAGTGACTGCTTCCATTCATTCTCCAAAGACAGATTTTAAAGCAATGCCTGTGTGGAGAAAATCATTCTCTGAAAATAAAATACCAGTTCAATCCCCAGGTCACTACTGCTTTATCAATATTCCAAGTCCAGTAGCAACATTTCTAAGCATCTCAATCACAGAGCTGTGTTATTTATAGTTCATATTAAGATTTAGGGAAAGCATAGAAATTTGCAAAATGTAGCCGTGGTGGTGCAGCGGTAGCGTTGTCGCCTCACAGCAAAAGGTTCTCTGTTTGATTCTCGCCTAGAGCACCTTCTGTGTGGAGTCTGCATGTCCTCCCCATGGTCGAGTGGTGTTCCAAAGATGTGTAGAATGGGCGTGCCTTCGTTGAAGGTTGGGCGTCGGGCTGGCACCTCGGCACCTGTAAAAATCAACTGCTAATCATTAGCAGAATGGGAAAAGCTGAAAGAAGAACATAGAAATTTGCAAGATGCTACTCTGCATAAATTAGAATATTTACAAGGTATTACTCCATAGTGGATATGATAAAAAAGAGAAATACTTTTATCCAGTATTTAGTTTAGAATTGGAATGATGTTAGTATGTGCTTATTGTTCTCCTTTTTCATTAGAAACTAACTGACTCCTACTGAGATATCAGGAAGCATTCCAATGGGGTGGTATATACAGACAGACAGAACAACTGACTGACAGAAATAAACTAAAAGGTGTTAAAGGGATAGATAAAGACATGAGAGATGAAGGGCTTCTAACAATATATATATATATATATGTGTGTGTGTGTGTGTGTGTGTGTGTGTGTGTGTGTGTGTGTGTGTGTGTGTGTGTGTGTGTGTGTGTGTGTGTACTGTAAATAAAAGCACAGCTGCCCTGGGCAACTCAAGGAGGAAGATTTACACCCCCCCCCCATTTTATTGTATATGCTTCTCTGTCATCCAAGGACTCAAAAATCCCAGGGCACCTAGATAATGCCATTACACACCCATACTAAAAGGGGATGCAACTGATGCTCCCATGCATGCATTCTTCATCACTCATGACCGACATATAAGGTCAGGTAACAAACCATAAAGAAGGCATCCCAAGACAAAGAATACCTCTGCCCCAGACCGAGTAGTCTCCAACTTCCTAGTCGCCATCAGCAGATGGAACACAAACTACAAAATAATCCCCATAGCAAAACATATGCAGCCTCCCTGCCCTGAACTCTAAAACCCATCACAACCAAATTAATATAAGCAAGCCTAACCTAGGAACCAAAAACACCATTTAAAACATACCTAAGGAAAAACTTACCCTAGCCTTCCAAACAGCCTCACCTGCCCCCAACAATTTACTTCCTTTCTACTTGATGCATCTAATTATCTTACTTAAACAGTCAGTACCTTAATGGGTGATCACTTGGATACTGGCTTGTACAAGGATAGCCCTTCACAAGATCCTGCACCAAGAGGACAAAATTACCCACACTCCTTCCTTAACCATGCTTACTTAAACCCACCCCTCTACCAACTATTTCATATCCTGTCCACATTCCCTTCCTGCCATCATTAAAACTAAATCAACTGACGTTCCTAATACATACCCCTTCCCCCTTTCCATTCCACCCTTCATATCTCTTCCAAGCACTAGGTAGGCATTCATAGACAAAAACATGAAAAGGAGTGACTGGTATGAAAATAAGACAGCTCAAGCAGAAATAATATGGATGTTATTACCTGTGTAGTAACATTAAGGAAGTATAAGGGTACCAGAGCCTGGAGGGAGAGCAGCTGTGATTGGGATCAAGGGACGAATTGGAATGTGACAAGGAAAAAAGAGAGTGGGGAGATGAAACATGATGCTGACATGAAGTTGCTTTCAGAATGTTAAAGGATTTGGTAGTGAATATAATTAACGTTTCTATTCTAAAAGGATTAAACCTTCAGTATTGAAATTGGGGTGTTGTTTTCATTTTTTTTGGGGGGGGTAATTGCTAGAAGATAAATAATGGTCTACTGCCAAGTTACTCTGCCATGTGACCACTGAAAACTTTGAGAGGCTACGATTTTATTAGTAACCCTGAATTAAGAAAGACTTTTGGAAAAGCAATGAATAAAAATAATTACTCTAAGGCATAACAACTGTTGCTCATGTACCTGAGTTTTATAAAAGCTTTCTTTAAAAGTTAGCAGAATTACAAACAATATTCCTGTAGGTGGGATCCCCTACAAGCGCACATTTCTCCTTTCTCCTACACTTAAGATAAGCTTTGTTTAAGATGTTTTTGCAAACTAATGCTGTCAATCAGATGCATGTCTGCAAAATTCATGATTATACATTTAAGCGCCCAGTGCACATGCACAGAACTTGGGGACAGAGTTCGTTAAAGAAGCATGAAAGAATAGGGTCAAAAGTTAAGCGTTTTTTATCTGCACCTTTATACTATCACACTACTTTGTTAGCAGCGCATGTGAAACCATATCTCAAATAACACTTAGCTGATAGTTTGCAGCTACACATTATTCATTTCTACAGGTCATAATCTTTTTGCTTGTGGTTTCCTTTTTTGATTAGAAACTTTTAAATCACAAAAAAGTATCTGTTAACCATCTGTAGTACATTATCATTTGCATTTTAACCATAAAATAAATATATCTGAAATTTGTGGCATTAGTATATCGTTTAGAAAATGTCACTCTATGTGTCCAAATGTGGAGCACAGTACTGCAGAAGTTGCTGAAAGTACAAAATGCACAATGACATACGCAAACTGCTTATGTGAAATGTGAAAGCAGTTTATGTAAAATGTGCAAACACAAAGTGCAGGGATAAGTGCAGGAATGAGAACATGAGAGAGACAGCTGACAGCTTCCAATTTCAACTCTATTATTATGGAAAAATGAAAACTTTATGATATAAAATAGTTAATTTGCTAATCCAAGCAATATAAATGATAAAGGCATATCTGTTGATCCAAACTCTGTGTGTATATGTTTTTGATCTATTTAATTGTTTGTTTGGTTGGTTACTAAATAGCTGGGCTGGGCCCAGGACCTTTTTCTCCACACCCTGGGTGCAAAGCCACAAAGTAACAATGCTGATGAGACAAATCAAATATGATTTAAAGACTGAAATAAAACTTAATGACTATAGAAATACAAATACCATGTGGTAGTAATGCTGTTCTTTTATGAAAGAATATGAGATCATGTACCATTTTACTCATATTTGATAGCTCTAACCTTCACCCTGTCACTGTTCTTAATGGCATCTCTGTTGATAACTTATCAGAAACGCTTTCCCCTTCCCCTAGCAATGTTACCATACAAGTCAAATGCTCACTCTCACACACACACACACACACACACACACACACACACACACACACACACACACACAAACATATCAAGTAATATTGATGGTATATTGGTGAGCATATTTGTCTTCCAGGCAGCTGATCTAGGTTTGACTCCTGGCCAATGCAAGAAGTCTATAAATTTAAACACTCATCTCAGTGGTGCTGTGGAGAGAAAATGTGATGCTCCTTTTTTAATCTGGCAGTTGGCAAAGAGGGTTAAGACTGTGACCTGTAATTCTTGTGGTACAGAGTTTGATTCCCTCAGCCCTCATTTGCCAACTGTGTGAGACCTTGAGTAAGTCACTTAACCATGTGCTTATGGGTAACTAGGAATTTGAGTTAAGCTCCTCAGTGGTCCCCTGGACTGCAAACCTAGAAGCAGAGTTGCTCCCTAACCCAATTCAAGTATAACTAGGACAAATGGATGGGGAACAGGAAATTCAACCCTGGTTTGGCTCCTATGTCCTTAAAGGATGCAGACAGGCTGTAAATGGCTCATCTCCTAGGAGAATGCTTGTAAATGTTTAATCTGCCAAGACCTGGCTTACACTTATCAAGGGTGTGAAGACCATCCATCTCTGAGCCAGTAATCAAGGATCTTCAGTCTTCACCACTGGCACATATGGGGAATGTTCACTGTGAGGATAACAGGTACACACACAGTATCTCCAAATGCAGCTCTCTGCATCAAGCACAATCAAGCACAATTTCCCTTAAGAACACACAGGAAACATAGTCCAGGGGCTGGCTCCTCTTTCTTTCACCAGATCCCAAATAAGACTCCCCACTGGCACAGCTATAGAGTTGAGTCCTTAGCCAGGGTTCGAAGCAAAGTCCTCCAACACTCTTTCTGTCCAACCAGTGCTTTGTGTCCCTGCCCAAGTAGCTGACAAACACACTCCTTGAGATTTTATTTGCATTCGTGCACACACACACACACACACACACACACACACACACACACACACACACACACACACACAGACCTGTCTGTTAAAGGCTGGCACAGGTTTACTAGCTATACTCGTTTTGCCCAGACTATAAAGTAGCTATCACTGCCACCAGATCCCCTTGCCAGCTACTTTAAGGCCCTTAACAAAGGGTGTCCAATTTTACTGTGTAATATTAAAACAAATGGTAGTTTGACCAAGAGCAAGGCAATTAGGAGTGGTCCACACAGTATCACCAAATAAATATGCAAATACTCTCTAAACTTAAATATCTCTACAAAGATTAGCCACAATGAAAGGTTTAAATGTATTTAATACAAAACAATAAAAGAACAAGACAATACTAAATATCTATTCACAGTGACATCAGAGTTCAAAATTACAGGAAATATTTAAAATAACTTTGAAGGACAGACTCAGATAAATTAAGAAAAACAATATCTAAACCAATGTTCAGTATATTCCTGACTGAATCTAAGAGAATTATACTATTTTGTAATAACTTACTTTGGCACGGCAAGATGAAATACATAAGCAGATTCTCTAGTCAGGCCCCAAATAGAACACTCTGTCTCACTAAGAGAATTCTCAAAATAATATCTAAAATATTACTTCTGGGATAGCTTGCAGAATGATATCACTTCTGGTCATCTGACTTCTAGATTCCATGCAAACACCTATTGCTGGAAGCTGACAGGATTGAACACCTACCTGTAAAAATACACACCAAGGGCTTTTTCTCAGATCTGTGGCAGGTGCTAGAAGTCATAAAACAGTTGCATACATCCATGCTTCCAGTGTAGTAATTAGTTCACCCCAAAGACAATCTAGAAAGCTTCTTAGCAAAAACTTTGTTTCTATGGCTGCATTAAGACCTGTGAGATACCATCTTTATGGCCCAGCCCATAAAGTGACCTAATTTCAGATACATTTTAAAGTTTGCTGGACTGAGGTTAACCTCTTGTTTACCAGTCTCCTCTGTTAAAACATATACATCTAAACAGCTACAGCAGTGCATGCACACTTCTGTTCTCTCCAGCAGGACACACCATTGACACACTTCAAATACAAGCACTTTACAAATACCTTTTCAACATAAACATCTGTACAAATCAGTTTGGTATACACATGACATGCAATTCTAATATATTTGTAACTTAAGCATCTTGTATAAATCGGTTTGTTATTGACAAATGACATAATTATTTACAAAATTTTAGCTAGCTGTGCTGGCAGTACCTCCTATTGTCACAAAGGGTACCAGAACTTGTAAGAGATTTAGGATGTATGGCTAGGCTTAAAAAGGCCCTTGTGATCATTAGCCTAGTACCATCCACCATCAACACCTTTTCCCATTTTGCACATTGGGTCGGAGTGTCACTTCTGTAGTGACAATCATCTTGAGCCAAGGTTTATACCACTGGGTGGCTAGCACTGCCTCAGTAGCTCATTCACACTACTCACTCGCACACATACTCTCACCTATGGCCATTTAGAGTGTCCAGTCCACCTACTGCATGTCTTTGGAATGTGGGGTGAAACCGGAGCACCCAGAGGAAACCCTTGTGACTGCAGGGAGGACATGCAGACTCTGCACAGAAGGCACCTCAGTCAAGAATCAAACCAGAGAAACTCTTGAAAACAAAACACACACACACACACACACACACACACACACACAAAAGTTTTGGTCCTTATGAGCAAATGTGTATTTGGTCAACAGCTGTTTAGTCAGCCGTTCATAATCGACTAAGCAGTTGGTCAACAGGTGTTGAAATTCGAACATTTCACAGGATTGGGAAATAAGCACTTATACCATGTTTATGCAGTGCTGGAGTTAGTATATATAATTATCAGGGGGTGTAGGAGATGTGTGGAGGTGATTTGTCTCCTGAAAAAACAATGTTTTAATTTGCTTTTGAACTTTGCTTGTGCTAAGGCCGTTTCTCAGTTGTCAGTTTCTGCATTTTCAGTGTTAAGACATCAATGTTTTCACTGCTCCCACACATATACCTATGTGTGTGTGTGTGTGTGTGTGTGTGTGTGTGTGTGTGTGTGTGTGTGTGTATATGTATGTATGTATATATATATATATATATATATATGTGTGTGTGTGTGTGTGTGTGTGTGTATGTATGTATATATATATATATATAAACACATGCACACACATATACATATATTAATATAGAGATATATATAGACAGACAGATATAGGTCTATTTATATCTATTTAGCTATATATATATATATATATATATATATATATATATATATATATATATATATATATATATATATATATGGGTCTACTTCATATGATCGAAAGCTCATATGATCGACACTCATTTTACCGACACCAAAACACCTAAAGCTCAAAACACCAAAAACTCATTTGATCGAAACTCATAATATCGACACATGAAATTCAAAGCATTATGCCCTTTCCCCATTGGGTTGCCACCTTTTCAAATGCCCAAAGTGGGACATGTTTTGTACAAACGTCAGATTTTGCAGGCCAAAACCTACTCATGGCCAGTACAAAGGATAGAACTTTTTTTTTTGCCTAAATAAAAGCTTATTCTTGTAGCATTTTAGCTGCTTATTCTGTTTCTTATAACTTGTATGTGGTTCAGATACAGAATAACTGTTTTATGTAACTATTACATAAAATAGAGGAAATAATTTTGCCCTAAAATCTCAGGACATTTGCCAATTTTACAATTTTTTTGCAGGACACAACTGCCCAAAGAGGGACTGTCCCTCTCAAAGTGGGACAGGTGGTAACCCTATTTCCCCACTGTATGCGACCATGGAGTTACACACACACACACACACACACACACACACACACACACACACACACACACACACACACACACACACACACACACACACACACACACACACACACACACACACACACACACACACACACACACACACACACACACACACACACACACACACACACACACACACACACACACACACACACACACACACACACACATACATACATGCACACACACACACACACACACACACACACACACACACACACACACACACACACACACACATACACACACACACACACACACCGTGCTTCAGCACTGGCAAGTGTCGTTTCCTGGAAAAAGCAAAGTGCAGTAGTTTGGGAAATATAGTTACTTTGAAGAAATCATACCGCTCTTCCCTTTAATGCATTTAGGAGTCACAGGACAAACATTCATTAAAATCATAAAATACTGACAAGAATAGACAGTGTCACCTTCAAATCATTGACTGCGAGAGTATTGTATGCCCCCCTGCTTCCCCATTACTGAATTATTTGCTAAACAAAGGTAAAGGTAGCTTTACATCACTTTAGACTTTTAGTAATAAGTTTGCACTGTATTGTTTAAGTGTGGTTTTCTGTCACGTTAGTATTTTTTATAAATTGCTTTGCATACACTATATTTTGTAAATGTGGTTTTCTGACACTTTAGCATTTTTTGTAATTATTGATTACTATGCTTACTTAAAACATGACTTGCTTTTACAAGTTTGCTGCCTGCATGTACTAGCCTCAAACACATGTTTTACTGTCGCAGCCAGGAAGTACCAGTAGAGGTCCTACTATAAACTGTTGATTTCACATAATCCCAAGAATCAGAAATGGCAGACAATAATGCCCGAAATACAGACGGGCAAAGTTATATGTACCTACTCCATGGATGCATTTAGAAATTGCACCCACTATAACTTTCTATGGAAAACAGAGATCAATGCTATGTTTCTTGGCTTTTTTCCTTCAAGGTACTGATGCCTAAGGAATTTCATCTTGCCCATCTATAGAGGAGCCACCAAGATGATTTGTTTTTTAAACTGTTGCTTGTTTTGTATTAGTGGAGCATACCACGTTTTGTGTAGTTTCTTAGTTTGTGACTGTTATATTTGTACTATTTTCTGCAGTCACATTGTTTTACTACTTTAGATTTTATTTCATACTTTATTTTCTATATAGTATAAGGTTATGAATATGTAAATACATATTCCTACAAAATGTAAAATGTTTTGTAAGATCATTTAATAAAGCCTACAGCAAAGTAACTGCAGTGAGATATCTCACGCCATAGCAAAATAGATATGAAACTGATAACTCTGCTAACTTTAATTTTGGAATAAACATATGGCAGAATAGTGAAGAGAAAGCCCTGTGATATTCATAAATGTTTATGTATGTTATGCATTTCCGTTCTGATTTTCTACTGTGGTGCATTAAAAATCTTGTACACAACTCTTATCGGGGAGGGGGGTATATAGCCCTGAAGGCTTACCCACTCACATGCTTCTTAGATGGTTTTGTGGTGTCAGAGGACAGAAAATTGGGATTGTGCATTGCCAATCTGCATACGTATTTAGCTGGAAAACTTGCAGTCTGTTCCAGCCATTTAAGAAAGGAGTCCCAGATTGTAAGAACTGAACACAAAGAGGCCACATTATGAACTAGCAACCTAAGAGTTCAGTTCTGAAAGGAGAATCTGTATACAAAACATGATTTATTTACAGAGCAATAACACAATGCAAATAAGAGACTGCTTTTCTGCTTTTGTTATACAGTATGATACCTTTATAAAGTATACCTCTGTTTATGGAGAAGCACAGCTTGAAAGGAACTTGTTCATAGATTCATAGGTTCATAGGTGTTTACTAGGTTAACGACCACAAGGGCCTTTTTAAGCCTAGCCATGCATTCCAAATCTCTGACGAGTTCAGATACCCTTGATAAGTGTAAGCATGGGCCTGGGAGATGAAAGATTTACAAGCAAGACCCAACTTTTCCTATACCTGTCATCCAAACTGAAATGTTCCTGCTTTCTCCCTACGTAAATTCTAGGGAATTTCCCCGTTGAGCTCTCTATACTCCTTGCTCCACTCTACCTTCAAGCTTTTATTTCTATTCAAAATAGACTTAACTGACATTCACTGATTAAGCATTTTCTCACGTTTCTCCTAGTATGTAAATATTGTAAATATCAGTATTGCCATTGTCAAAAAAAAAAAAAAAACTCAGATTCTTACAAACAGTTGAATCATGTTGCACTGAATCAAAATACCTGTTAACCGTGTTCTCTATTATCTGTTAACTGTGTCATATTATGTACATTTTATGCATTTGCATTTCCTGACTGTAAGAATTTTATACATGTATTTTACCTTTAACATAATGTAACCTTTATTGTATTGTATTGCTTACAGAGATTTTCTCCCCGGGCCTCCACTGAAAATGGGCACTTTATGGTCCAGTGGACTTCCCCGGCAATCAAACTGAAAATAAATAAATAATAAAAGCAGGGGCCTGGAAGATGAAACATTTACAGGTTGCCTGAGTCCATTAGAGACATGGGTACCAAACCAGGAATTAATTTCCTGTTCTCCATCCAATTGTACAAGTTACACTTGAATTGGGTTAGGGAGGAACTCTGCTTCACATGGATGGGGAGCCTGTTCCATAGATGGGGTAGTGTCTGGGATGTATACCTGTCTCTCCTGCAGGTCCTATTTATATCATAAGCAAGTCTTTAGAAGGAGCAATTCTGGTGCTGCTTGTTTTGTGGATATGCAGGAGGTCCATCAGAATTGGGTCTGACGATGCCCTGTATGCTAAGCATAGATCTCCCCTCAAAAGCCTGTAGGAGACAGACTACAAGGATAGGGCCATGAGGCAGACTGGGTAGGATATTTTACTTATTCCCCGTATTCTTTTAGTGAGGAACCTCTGTGGACATTCCAGTTGTTAGATATGCCTGGTTAGGTACATACCAAAGGGGCCTTGTACTCAATGATAGGTCTGATGAATGCCGAATACAGTGGAACAATGACATCTTTGGATTGAGAGGCCATACCTTTGTTTATAAGTTGCTCAACATAGAATGACTTCCTCACTTCCGTAGACACATGATGGTCAAAGGCTAGATTACTATCTATGTGTGTCCCTAAGTCCCTGACTACTGTGTCAACTCTAAGGGTGTGTTGTCAATATGGTAGTTACCAGGGGTGGATGACTTCCCAAAGGATGCTATTATGCATTTCTTGGCATTTAGTTTTAGTCCATGGCTCTCACACTGTTTTTTTGTCTGTGTCAGCCCCTTCTGGTGAACATTTGTGTCAGTGTGGGATCAATGACAGCTCCTAATTTGTAATCATTTGCAGATTTAGTCAGCCAAGGACCACTAACATTGACCTTGACTTCAGAGAAGTAAATGCCAAAAAGGAGCAGTCCAAGGACTGAGCCTTGAGTGACTCCACTTGTGACTGGTCTCTTTGAAGAGGTGGACTCCCCAGTTCTAACTTCCTGGTTCCTGTCTGTGAGCCAGTTAGATATCCATGGGTGACATACGAGTTTTTACCTAACCTCTTGAGTTTGTCAACAATGTCCGAGTAGGGTATTTATCAAATGCCTTGGCCAGGTCAAGGTAGGCAGTGTGAACTATTTTTACCCTCATACATTGCTTTGGTTACTTTCTCAAAGAAGTCCACCAGATGAGTAGGCATGATCTGCCCTTGACAAACCAAACTGGGTTGGGTCCAGTGTCTTGAGGTTTACTATATCTGTACTGATCATTTCCATGATAATTATTTCCATGGCTTTACATATAAGACTAGTGAGACTTACGTATCTGTAGTTTCCTACGTCTGTAGATAACCACCTTTGTGCAGAGAAATCACTGTTTCTGTTCTCCATTCTTAAGGCACAGAGCCTGTTTGGAGGCTACAGTTGAATAGTAATTTCAAAGACCCAGATAGGTCATGTTTCATGTTATTTAGAAGGCATCCTGGGATATTGTCTGGGCCTGTTGGTCTTAGAGAAAGCATTAAGGACCTGTTCCCTAGTGATAGTAGGTGGTTATATTTGATGGTATTTCCTGAGGGAAGGTTTAAGATGGGGGAGAGATGGGTGAAGTTGGAGCTGAATTTATCAGCCAGGAGATTTAATATATTTTCTGGCTCATTATAAATGGCTCCATTTACAATGAGCTCTTCACACAATTGTGTATTGCCTTTGAGGTTATGAACATAGTTAAAGAATATTTTTTAGTTGTCCTTGGCCTGGGAGGCCAAACTTACCTCAAATTTGGCTTTGGTAGACTTTATTTCTCCTCTAAGTTGTTTCTTTAGTTTGAGGAGAGTGCTCTTATCCTTCTGGGTGCTGCATCTCCTAATGTTTGCCATGATTTTCTTCCTTCTGTTATACAGCCTATTAATTTTGTGATTTCACCAGGGTGGCCTGTTTTATGAGTTAGTTCTGTACTTCTTCCTGGTGGGTATAACTGCCTCTATGCAGCTATTAACATGCTTGTACAGGGTTTCTGTGAACAGCTCTTCATAGGCAACTGTGTTCTCAGGGTTTATAGAGGGTTGAAATTTTGCCAGGTTATCACCTAATAGCAGGAGGTTAGCCTTAGAGTAGTTCCTGAAAATTCCAGGTTTAGCTGTGGGTAAATGGTTTTATTTTCACTTCAAAGGAGACCATTTTGTGGTCTGACCTTACCAGGGAAGACATTTTTTTTTCCAATTTAATGTTTATTGATTTTTTTCGTATCTTACAAATACAAGCAAATCAATAAAAGAAAATAAAATTGAAACATGAAAAACATCAACTATATACATAAGAATAATTATGAACAAGATGTATATAAAGAACAATAACATATTACAATGTCTTGAGAAAAAGAAAACTAACATTAGTATCTATGGAACAATAAAAATTGCAGTATATTGATGTATTGGTGTTCTCCAACTAGTTGTTTCATAATTCATGTTTTTTAAACATTTATAGAAAAATTGCTGTTTCCCATTTTTTTTTAGTTTTATTTGAAGGGAACACCATAGTTTATATGATTTCTTACAATTCTAGAATATATGTAATAATTCCGTGCTTTGCTGGGGGTGGAAGGGGCACATTAGGATTTTTTTATAACCAACATTTTTAGGACAGCAGGAGTATAGTATGGGTTATTATTGATCATGAGCTCTCTCTCTCTCTCTCTCTATATATATATATATATATATATATATTAAGCTTTTAAATGGAGTTAAATTTAGTGTATTTTTTAATGCTTAGGATTTTTGGTCTATAGAGATATTATTATTTTTCCATCCCAGTATTTGGAGTATAGAAGAGAAGATTGGAATTTAATTGCAGATATTAGTTAATAAGCATTGGAGATCATTTTTGTTTTATAGGATAGAGTTTTGAGAATTAATTGGGGTATTTTAATGTCTTGTTCCTCAGTTTTTATGTTAGAAAATTTCGTGTTAACAAGTAATTTAATTTGTCTAACCATAGTATCATATTTGCACGGTACTCCTAGATGGGATCTTAAATCAGCTAAGTTTAAATTATTTAGATGGTGTATTTGCCAGCCAATTATATCTTTGATTTGGGGATAATTTGTAAGGTCTATCATTTTGTTAGTAAGTTTCAAATTTGGATTAAGGTTTATAGGTTGTAAGAGTCCAAGTGTGTTTTCTAGGTGGAGTGATGCTATTAGATTTTTTTTTTATATAATTGTTTTATTCTTGATCATGGGATGGCTTTTGGCTGAGCAGTTATTCTTGAGTTTAATGTAGGGAAAGGATTAATATTGAGGGAACCTATTTGTTTATACCAGATTTTGATCTAGAGTGGGAACCAAATTTGGCTAACAGGTTCATGGTTCAAGATTTGAATAATTCAGCTAGCACGGATAATATCATAAAATAGTTTAACGTTGGGTAGCCCTATATCACCCTTTTCCTTTGGTAGTACTAGTTTATCATAGCTCATTCTTGTACTCTTTGGGTACTATATGAAGTCTGAGAGGACTGATTTCATTTTGCAAAAGAATATTTTTGGGATATTTAGATTTATGGTATTTATCTGGAATAGGATTCTGGGTAAAACATTCATTTTGATGAGGGCTGCTTTAGATAAGGGAGATAAGTTTATATTCTTCCATCTAGATATGTCCTGTCTGATGTTTTCCCATGATTTTTTGTAGGTTAGCTTTCATCATCTCTTTATGTGTGTATGCAAAGGTAATACCCAAATATTTTATTGAGTAATTTACTGCAATTTTATTTATAGGGAAGTATGATTCTTTATGCCCATATGGGTTTATAGGGAATATATAAGATTTTGAGGGGTTAATTTCATACTTTAAGTTTGAAAAGTTTTCTATTGATTTTAGGATTTTGTGTAAGTTAGTGTTGGGAAGTTCAAAATAAATATTAAGGTTATCAGCAAATGCGGTAACCTTTAAGTTGATGTTATTGATTTTTGGTATATGATGAAAAGTTTTTTGAGCTATAGAAAGTAGAAGATGTTCTAGGTAAAGATTGAATAGATAAGGGGATAGAGGGCAGCCTTGTTTGGTTCTATTGGTTATTTTAATAGGTTGGGACTAGATTTTGTTAATATACAATGTAGTAGATGTGTTCTTGTAGATAATTTTGATAATATTTATAAAAACATGTGGGATACTGAAAAAGGCATAATTCTGAATAGAAAATTTAAATCTACTTTTCTGAAAGCTTTACTATCATCTACCGTTAGAGCATATCTGGGATGTTTGCCTTTTGCTACGAGTAAGATTATTGTATCAAGAGTCAAGGTGTTGTCACAGACCTGTCTTTGTTGCATAAAATGTAATTGCACTGATGAAATTATGGATGATATTACTTTTTGTAGTCTGTGATAGAGTTGAGGTTAGTGTTAGAATGTTTAAGTTTATAAGAGCAATAGGTCTATATTTATATTGATTTGTTTTGTCTGAGTTAGGTTTGGGACTCAAAATAGTTTTTGAGTTGTTTATGTATAGTCTGACATTCCATGGACTATGATGTAGTTGTATACTCTAAGCAATATACTAGAAAGTTGTAAATTGAATTTTTTGAAAAATTCTTCAGTGATACCGTCAGGACCAGGGGCTTTGTTTGTTTTCAATTTGTTGATAGCAAGTTTAATTTCTTCTAATGTGAGTGGGTTTGCTAGGAAAAGTTGCTGTTCTTCATATAATAGTGGGAATTTTAACTCTTTTATAAATATATCATATAGGTCTGGATGAACTTGTTTCTGGGACTTGTTAATGTTATTATATATTTCTACAAATTAATTAATTATATCTGGATTGTTACGTAACATTTTACCCTTATAATTTATTTCTGTTATTTAGGGATCCATGTTGGATATTTATTAATCTGGCTAATGTTTTGGAAGGTATCTGGGCCCATACGGCATAATTTTATAGTAGTTGGAGTTCAGTAAAATACTGATTTTGCAGGTGCACGGTATATATATATATTTTTTTTTGTAAGTTTAGCATATTCTCTTCAAGTTCAGGGGGTATTTGTTTTGGAGTTTTAATTTTACATATTTTAGTTGTTTCTCCAATTGTAATTTTTCCTCTTTTTCTTGACTTTTAAAGATGGATGCTTTCTGCATACGTATCCCTTGAATTACTGCCTTTGTAGCTGCCGTTTGTATGTCATAGGGCATATCATTCTTGTATTACTTCTTTTTTTTTAAGTTGACATTGAATGTCCAGTTTGAGTAATTCTATTTTGTGTTTTTTGTAGTGGTAGTGTTAATACTAATTGAGATTTTTGAGTGATCAGATATTAATCTGATATCTACTTTGTATTCTATATTTGCCCTAGATAAGGGTTCAGAGAGATGAGAAAAAAAATCAGTTCTAGACCATACTTTATGCAATGAAGAGAAGTATTTGTATTTATTTGTTGATTTGTTATGTTGATATAGTAAGTAGGGGTCTATTAGATTGAAATTATTAATTAATTTTTCCAAGACTAGGGTAGTTTGAGATGGTTGTCTTCTATTTTTATGGGATCCATCTTTAGAGAGATTAATAAGTATATTCCAATCTCCACCTATGATACAGTAAAAATTTGAGAATTTTATTAGTAAGTTATAGATGTCGCATATAACGTGGTGTTGATTTAAACATTGTCCATATACACTGAGAAAAATTATAGGTTTATTGATTTGGGTAGGAACTAATAAAGTAGCACCATCTACCATTTATATTTGATTTGGAGTTTAAAATTTCTCCTAGGAAGGATTTTTTAATTATAATTGTGGTTCCTTTGGACGCAGTATTATTTCCAGCTGTTATAATTTGCTTAATCCAATTTTTCCCTTTGTCTTTGTCCCACTGGGCATTTGCCATGTGTGTTTCTTGAAGATAGATAATGTTGGATTTATTTAGATATACAAGATGCATAAGTAAATTCTTCTTTTTATCTTGAAGACTATTTATGTTCCAAGAGTCAATTTTAATCAGTTTGTATATGAGATGGAATCCAAGAGTATGCAGTATTGATGTAATAGTTATAGTCTAATTGCCTTGTAGAAGTTTTGAAGTGTTGCAGAGGGATATATAGAATACCTTTGTGTCATCCCAAGCATCTACAGTCATTACATATTTCACACCTCTAGCTACCCCTAAAGTATGAGGTTGTAAGTAGATGTTGGGTCTAGCCATCATAACATATTATTTATATTAAACATTTCAGACTCTGATAGTTCAAGAGCAACATAAACTGACATTAAAACCATGAAAAAATATTTGTCTTGCATTATTTTCTTTAAAGTGTATAATCGACTGTTTACAAAAAATATTCAACTTTCTAGAATAACCAATATTTAAAACAAGAAGATATTTCATCATCAACATTAACTACCTAGGTGACTAAAAACAGCAGTGGTTTAAGTATTAATGCATTAAGTTTGAAATTTCTAATTTGTAGACCTTGGTGTTGTGAGGAGATCTCATTAGTCAAATTTATTATAAGTGGAAATAAAGACTTCTCATTATTATTTTTATATAAAAATGTTTTATTAATGTGAATTTTGTCAAGATGTAAGGTGGTTTCATAGGACCTCTTAACAGGCCTGCAAAATTTGGTAGGGCTATTATTTTGAATAGGAATAATTTTATATTTGCAGTATATGCCCTTCATTTTAAACGTAGAAAAATGTCTTGTATAGTAGTGAGCAGGGTCTTCTTGAATTGAAATAGGGAATGCAATGTAAACATTGCTGTAAATCTGATATTTCTCTAAATTGTTTAGTATATATCAGCCTGAAAGCTGTAAAGAAAAAAATGGCCTTTTTATGGTATGCCATTCTAACTTCTTTAGGTTTAAACTTTTATGAGAATAATAAATCACCCAAAGGACAAGATAAGCTATCTCATGAACAATAGATATTGCATAGGTTACCATAAGTCAAAACAATTCTTTTCTCCACCCCCAGACTATTTGCATAATAAAAGATGCTGAACCATTTGATTTCTGATTCTTATAACAGAGGAACACAACTTGAGAAAGAAAACACGTCAGTAATGTCAGAAGTGTGTTATTGCGATGTAAATAATTGAATAACTGTCTAATATAATACAATGCCATGGCCTGGGTTTTATTCTGGACCCTTTCAAACAGTACAGCACAAAAAAGATTTATTCACATACATTTAGAGAACATAAGGCTATTGGTAATATTTTCAGGTTAATGGCTTAGGATAGATATTCAGTTATGTGTGGTTATAGGACGTCTGGTTGAACTGCTGGTAAAATAGTATACATGCATAGTAAGAAATACTTGCTGCTGGAAGTCAAACAGTCCAAAACCAAGCCATAAAAAATTCAAGTGTTGCTCAAGAAGTGCAGTACAATCCAGTAAATGTGTAAAACACAGGTTTAATCCAAGAAATACAGTACAATCCAATAAGCGTATAAGTGCTTTCATTTTAAACACTTTAAAACTTCATCAGATATAAGTTGCAACAGTTCTAGAGCCATTTAAATAAACTT
This sequence comes from Protopterus annectens, assembly GCF_019279795.1. Lineage (NCBI taxonomy): Eukaryota > Metazoa > Chordata > Ceratodontiformes > Protopteridae > Protopterus > Protopterus annectens. Next base: position 212,928,073 of record NC_056747.1, on the reverse strand, counting down.
CACTGGTCATGTGATCCTTTTGATATTTTAAAGCAACATTCCCCTGTTATACACATCCCTCAAAAAAGTATGTATTGTCATTAAATTAATGCCCTAGTATACATGTTGTTTTAATTGTTGTGCTATGAAAATTAGTTCATGTGGTTATCATGCACAATAATCTTTATAAATAAACCATTAATAGTAATAAAAATAAAAATAGCAGCAAAATGTTATTTTTATAAAAATGTTTCTCTCCCATGCTTTTAGTTTCAGGATGGGAGCAATACTGACATGATCGTTTAGTCCTGGTTGCCTGCATGCCTGTAGTTGCAGTTGCCATTTTAATTCATGTTGCTCCAGTATTACTGTCCAAGCCCCCCCCCCCCCAATCTTTTCTTTCTCCACTCTTTCTAATATGCTAAATTTAAAAGAGTGGTCAGAGTGTTCACTTAGATGCTTAAACAGTGCATTGGTGGTTCTTTCTTTTTAAATATCATACAAATGTTCATAAATGCGATTGCAGAGCACTCCGTTTTTCCCACATAAAACCCATCACATCCCTGACATTTTGCAATGTAAATTATGTCTGTAGTGTCACAGTTGTATTTACCCTTTTTGTTTAATTTTCTTCCCTTTAGGTTGATTTGAGTGCCCTCAAGTATGTGTTTGCAGTAACTGCATCTCCCACATTTTGACATCCTATTAGTTAAAACATTTACCACTTTCCTTTTTGCTTCAACCACGTTTTTTATGTTACTGCCTCTTCTATAAATAATAGTGGACATTACCCCTGCGTCATTGATTATGTTTGGGTGTTCTTGTAGCACCTTCCAGTTTTTGTTCAAAATCCATTTTATACTACCACTAGCTTTATTAAAGGTGGTAATAAAGGCATTGTGATATTTTTTAAGATTATCATGATTTCTAGTAGTACTGGTAGTTACCTTATTTTGTAAGTTCCTTATCAAAATGGGTTAATAAAATCCATTTTTTTTAGATGTAACTTCTAATGTTAACTCATTTAATAATTCTGACGGGTAATCTCTTCTAGTTAACATCCCTACTAGGGTATCCACTTCTTTATAGTAGTCTTTATCTAAGGTGTTCATTCTGGCCACTCTAACCAATTGGTCCTTTGCCACTGCCCTTTTCTGCTTAAAGGAGTGGCAGCTGGTGAAGTGGAGTAACATATTCGAATATATTGGTTTCCTGTATATACTAGCTGCATATTCCCCCAAACCATAATTCTTCCTAAGCATAACATCCAAAAATGGCATCTCGTTTTTGTTGTATTGGCATGTAAACTTAAGGAACTCTGTACTTTCATTAATATACTGTAGAAAGTTTTTTAATGTAGCCTTATTATTTCCCCATATAAGGAAGATGTCATCCAAATAGTGCAGGTAGAATTTAATATTGGCTGTGTGGACACTGTTATGCACAAACCTCTTTTCCCACGCCATCATAACTACATTTGCCAAAAAGGACCCCACTGGGAAGCCCATGGCCACTCCTTTTTGTTTTAGATTTCTTCCTTGAAGTATAGGTAGTTATTGGTGAGAACTATTTCTAGGAGTTCTGTGACATTATTTACTATAGTCTGGTCCAGGTTTTTGTTTTCCAAGTAATCCCTAGTCCATTCTAGGGCTATATTGTGTGGAATGATGGTATATAAATCCCTTACATCTATAGTAGTCATAATGTCTTCCTTTTCAAATCTAATAGTGCTCATTTTGGACAGGAAGTCCCAAGAGTCCCTACACAGATGTTGTTCTTGTGTTAGAAAATGTTTACACTTAGTGTCAATAAAATGAGCACAAGGAACAGTGATGGAGCCTCTACCATCCACTATCGGTCTCATAGGTGGATGGTTAACTGACTTGTGGATTTTAGGGCCTCCAAAAATTGTAGGGATTCTGGGTGATGTAACACTTAGATATTTAAATTCATCCATGTCTATTCTTCTCTCTATAAACATGTCTCTGATTTGATTAGTTAGTCTCAAATATGCACTGTTTAATTCTGATCTACTAATTCTTTCATATGTTTCTGCTTGTAACATTCCATTTATGTTGTTCTTGTATGTTTCCTGCTTCATAATTACAATACCCCCGCCCTTATCAGATTTCATGACCCATAATTCATTAAAATGTATGAAGTTTATAATATGTATAATTTCTTCCCCTATATCATTACTGTTGTTTTGCCTTCTTTTTTTGTTATTGCTCTCATAATGAGCCCTTAAATCAATTTCACACATTTTTTCAAATATATTTAGAGCGGGGTGTACTGGTGGGTTATATAAGCTACTTGTTCTTAATGTATCATAAATGCTGTTACTATTATCCTCCTTAAATAACAGTTGAAAATTCATTCTACTTATATATAATTTTAAATCAGTTAGTACATTAGTCAAGTTCATTTCCCTTTTTGGTACAAAATTCATACCTTTTGCAGAATAATCAGCTATATCTGTCCATATAGTGTGTTCAGTCTAGTTATATAACTTAAAGTCCTTCTCCTTGTTGTACACTATACCGGAGAAGGAATACCTGAACAGATTTGGGGATGAGAACATTATAGCTCAAAGAACAGAAACTGAACCAGGACATGAAGCGTAATTAGATTGGAGGGACGGCCCAGTCATTGTATACAGTTAACATTAGAAGTTACATCTAAAAGAAAAAATGGATTTTATCAACCCATTTTGACAAGGAACTTACAAAATAAGGTAACTACCAGTATTACTAGAAATCATGATAACAAGATGTCAAAATGTGGGAGATACAGTTACTGCAAACACATACTTGAGGGCATTCAAATCAATCTAAAGGGAAGAAAATTAAACATAAAGGGTAAATACAACTGTGACACTATAGGCATAATTTACATCGCAAAATGTCAGGGATGTGATGGGTTTTATGTTGGAAAAACGGAGTGAAAGCTCTGGAATCGTATTTATAAACATTTATATGATATTAAAAAAGAAAGAACCACCAATGCACTGTTTAGGCATCTAAGTGAACACTCTAACCACTCTTTTAAATTTAGCATATTAGAAAGAGTGGAGAAAGAAAAGCGGGGGGGGGGTCCATGGACAGTAATACTGGAGCAACATGAATTAAAATGGCAACTGCAACTAGAGGCATGCAGGCAACCAGGACTAAACGATCGTGTCAGTATTGCTCCCATCCTGAACTAAAAGCATGGGAGAGAAATATTTTATAAAAATAACATTTTGCTGCTATTTTTATTACAATTAATGGTTTATTTATAAAGATTATTGTGCATGATAACCACAAGAACTAATTTTAATAGCACAACAATTAAAACAGCTTGTATACTAGGGCATGAATTTAATGACAATACATACTTTTTTTTTTGAAGGATGTGTATAATAGGGGAATGTTGCTTTAAAATTTCAAACGGATCACATGACAAGTGAAGTATATTTAAATGACTCTAGAACTGTTATGACTTGTATCTGATGAAGTATTAAACGGTTTAAAAACGAAAGTGCTTATATGCTTACTGGATTGTACTGTATTTCTTGGATTAAACCTGTGTTTTACACTTTTACTGGATTGTACTGCACTTCTTGAGCAACACTTGAAGTTTTTATGGCTTGGGTTTCGACTGTTTGACTTCCAACAGCAAGTATTTCTTAATTTGTGATTTTGGAACATTTTTTTGGTATACATACATAGATTGATTCTCTGAAGTTTTTATACTGTTGTTCATCTAATTCTTGTCTTGAATAGCCTTTGGAAAGGATTTGAGTTTAAAGTCTTACTGTTCTTCTTATTGTTCAGTCGACATGGAAGTTTATAGTGCTCTGATCATTTTTCAAGGTGTTGAGCAAGCTCTGCAGGAAGGGATACACAATGCCATGAAAACAGAAGTTTACACGAACTTCTGGGGGTCAGTGGAAGTCTGCAATGGCAGGATTGAAAGTATCTATGTGTATAAATGCTTTTTTTTTTTTTTTTTTTTATTTTGGATGTAATATGTAAATATTTCCATGTTGTACATATACAAAGCCGATGCCAAAGGCTCTAGGGATAACATTTGTGCTTCATTTGTACGCAGACTTGGCATCTTCGATATTTGAAACTTGGTATTTATGGTCATTGTGTTGAAAGGTCAGTAAAGCAGGGTACTTAATTTGAAATTATATTTTTTTGTTGATTAAGTAAGCACAATAGCTAGATAAAGCTTGTCTCTGTTGTTTTATAGGGAGCTGGAGGTCTTGCATTATTAAGATTCTGTGACCTCTCCAGGTAATAATTCTTTTCAGTTTAGCAGCTATTAAAGTAGAAGAAACAAGGGAAGCATTTAATATTCTAGCATATATCTGCCATGGTGTATCAGGGTCTTGTGTTTTGTGAAGACAGCGGTGGGCTCTTTCTATGACTTTGTTTTCCAGAACAGTGTCAAGGATTTCTTTTAGCATGGCTGACAGTTGAGTATAATCAAATTTCTCCAGGACACCTCAAACTAGTATATTATTTCTCCGACTTCGAGCCTCAAGGTCAATTAATTTCTGCTGAATTTCACTTATAGTGGTTTTGTTAGCATTCATGTCTCTTTGAATTTCTTCAATTTTACCTTCATTTCCAGTACTTATATTTAATTTTCTTCAATTCTCATTACTATCTGGTTTAGATTGTTTCCAAATGAAGTTAGTTTTGCTGAGAAGTTTTGGATTTCTGTTAGGAATGGTTGGAGGGCTACTTTCAAGTCCTCAGTAGAAAATGGTGATTCCGTTTTGGATCTTAAGGCCAGCTTTGTAGTGTCTTGCTGTGTTTTGATAGCGTTTTGACTTTTAGAGGTTGTGTCTTTTTCAGGGGACGTGATTTGAGATAATTTCATTTTAGTTGTTTGTGCTTGCTTGTTAGTTCAAGCTGACTACACATTTTCTTTGTAGTTGTTTTTTTTCTCTTGCTTAGATCTCAACCTTTAGGAAAGGCCAGCAACACACGACAAATGTATCCAAATCAGGTACAGTCTTTTCATTGTCAGTTAGCAGATGTTGATTGTTAAAGTATCACAAGTAGAGCAATTAATCTTAGTTTTTAGGCTGGTTTGATTTTTGTTGCTCAATATATGCTCTAATGGGGAGATAGTATAAACAGTAGTTAGGAGCAGCACTGAGTACATGGTCAATGACTGGCAACCATTTTGATATTGAGGGGAAGACATTACAGTAGGGAGTATGGAGCACTCTCCCATAATAGTGAGGACCAGATCCAGTATGGTTGCATCCCTGGTTGGTGTGCTGACTATCTGGTCCAGTGAGTTTGTGTTTACACAATCCAGGAATTTCTGTGTCTCTACATTTGGTGACATATAGGATTTCCAGTTAATGGGGTAATTAAAGTTACCCATGACTATGGTATTGGGTTGGATGGTTAGTGTTTCTAATAAATTTAAATACATGGTATGGGTTTCCTGGGTCATAGAGGGGGGCTTATAGCTTGCAATGAAGTGGTACTGGATTTTGCCAATGGTGATTTGAACATGGAGCAGCTCAACTGCATTGTCATCTTTGATCAGCCTTGAAGTATGTTTGTTTTTGATGTAAAAAGAGACAACTCCACCTTTAGACCCTGCCTGTGAAGTAGCTGATCTAAATGTGTGGAAAGCATTATAACCTTGCACTGTTGGTGTGGTCTCCACGGCTTTAAACCATGTCACAGTGACTGCACAGACATCATCATCATTCTCTAGGGTGAAGAGAGCTTTGAGGGAGTGGAGTTTTGTGTTTAGACTTGTTGACAGAATCTTAGACAGTACTTGCAGTGACTGAGAGACTGGTTCTGCTGGCATTTGTAACATGCATTTGTCATAGAGAATGAGGAAGACTAACAGGGAATCATAGAGTAAAAGATGCAAGAGAGTGAGAGAGTGAGCATGAGTAAAGATGACTTACAGCCAGCAGTTTGGTGGCTAGTAAACACAATTGCCTAGGTCAGTAACATAATTCAGAAAAACAAAAGGAAACTTGCAAGCTTCTAAGGCATAGAGGCTAATAAATACAACAGCCCATCTCAATAACATGACTCAGAAAAAATAGTAAATTAGCAAGCTTTCAAGGCATGGAGATTAATAAATACAATGGCCCACGTCAGTAACATGATTGAGAAAAAAAAGGAAGCTGGCAAGCTTTGATGGCCATGCAGCTAAGAGAACAACAGTTCAGTCTTAGCCATATAATGAACTGAAGATGGATAAGCAAGCATGACTTAGCTAAACCCATTATAATTGCAACAGATCTGTATAATACTTATTATACAATGACTCCCTATTACTGTTAGAAAACGTGCACGCTGATTAGCCCAGCCCAACCAGCGTGCCCATTGTAAATCCCACAATATACCAACGGAAAAAGGTCCGTTCGCCCGGACTTTTTTCCGTTGATATAAAGTGCCCCAAAACTTTTTTTTTTTTTAACAACTAAAAAAAAAAAGAGAAAACCGAGACTTTCTTTTCTCAGTTGCTTCCATTAAAAAGCATTGATGTACTGGGTATGCGTGGGAACGCAAGTCTCATACACATGTGCGGTACATCAAAAAGAAGAAGCAGTATACCACAACTGGTCGAAGAACTGTAATGCGCCATTATACAAAGACATTATTTAAGAAAAGTAAGTAATTTTTTTCTTAAATAATGTCATTGTATAATAGCAATAACCGACTCCGTGGTTGTAGTATATTGAAGATTTACCCACGGTTGCCTTTGTATCACACGGGCTTCGCCCTCGTGATTAAACCACATCAACCTTGGGTAAATCTTCAATATACCACACCACATTGTCGGTTATTGCTTTATGAATTTATCTTGGGCTGCAGTATACCTAATAAAAAAATCAAAGTTTCTGAGCTTGAGGATTTATTGAGCTTTTCATTTATTTACTGATCTAGTCATTCATTCTCTCATTCATTTGTTTTTGAAATTGTATCTGTCTTTTTTAGTTGGGCAGTTCTGTATAGAAGCATGGATCTCTTTTACAGGTTACCTCAGAGCTGAAGGATGCTAAGAGATTTGCTTTGTGTCATATTGCATGTTCTTTTTGTTTGTTTTCTTTGTCACCAAGCTCTCTATCTCTCCTACCAAGTGTCTTACCCAGTATGATGTGTGATTTGAACTTTAGCCTCACTAACATCCAGGTGCTAAGACATTCCCTAAGCTGCAAAGAAAGATTACAGTCGGTAAGACACAGGATGTTGCAAAATAACTGTAAGTGCATTACTTCAGGAGTCAGTAGCATGCAATACAGTCCCCAAAGGGAAGCCAATTGTCATTAGATCAGGCTGCTTCATAAGACACATGGAAAAAAGAATAAGATGAATAGTTGGAAGATGTATAAGCACAGAAGCAAGGATATATTTTATTTTATTTTAAATTTCTGTGGCTGTCTCATTATCTGTATAAGTAAATATAGATATTTACTATGTTTGTCACTGACAATATGTAGAAGCCAGTAACAGATAAGGTTTTTTTTATTTTATAAGAGTGTGTGTTTGTGTGTGTGTGTGTGTGTGTGTGTGTGTGTGTGTGTGTGTGTGTGTGTGTGTGTGTGTGTGTGTGTGTGTGTGTATTCTTTTGAATATTGGAAATATGTGGGCATGGATGCCCTCTGGCCTTGCTTTTATAGATTGTTGCAGATTTTGCCTCATATTTTGGTCTGTGTGTTTTTTCCTGGCAAATGATGAGTGATTATGGACTATAATCAGTAAATAATGACATACATTTGAGTTTTAGATTTAACAGCCTTCAGGGACAAGCATACTGATACAAAGGTTGTTAGTCTTGCAACTTTCTAAGTTAAGAGCATTAATTTCCTTATTCTGGTACTTTTTCATGATTTGTGAGAAAAAAATTTGAAGAGTAAGTCAAGGGGGGGTGTAGTTTGTGCATGTGTTAAGTTATTGTGAGCAACTATTATTTTTATTACAATCATTAAATGTGTCTTTAATTTCTGTGTATTGAGGCTGTTGGTTGGGTATGGCAGTCTGGGCTGGATTCATGTGCTATCACAGGTGATCACTGGCCCAGTGGTGATTTTTTAGATGCGTTTTTAGCTGTGGTTCCTTCTTTTTGGAGTCTGTACTTTCTCTCGCTCTCCCGCTGTTTAGGTTTTTTCTAGCTGCTCTAGTTTCCTCCCCCATACTTGTTAGTGTATAATGTATGCCTGTGTCCATTTGTGATTTTACTTTCATCACAAATTAACACCAAAGGAGGGACACAAAAGTTAACTATCTTTTTTAATTAACACCAGAGGAGGGACACAAAAGTTAACTATCTTTTTTAATTAACACCAAAGGAGGGACACAAAAGTTAACTATCTTTTTTTCTGGAGAGGCAGAGAAGCAGGCACTGTTCCCAGATCAGATTTATATGTTCTTGTATTTGTCATTTCACTTTATTGGGAATTACTGTTTTATGAGCTTTGAACATTAAGATTTAGATGCAAGTTATTTTTCCTTGAATAAAAGAAATGACTGACTTTCCGTCCCTGTTTGAGATTTTCGTCCATGCCTTTATTGAAAGAAATGGTTATAAAGGAGCTCTTAAGATATAATTCTCAGCATCTAGAACCTTATGATTTCTGGTGGTCTTGCAGCCCCCAGACTGCCATCTTAATTCACTTACTACTTCTACACTTATTCCAGTGATGTCTTGGCTGGTTATGGTATGTTTAAAGGATGAGCTGTATATAGTCCTTGAAGTGGCTATCATGAGTGTGTGGATGAAAGTGACTGATATCCATCTATTGCTGGATCTAAGGTTATGGTCATTGACCTGTCATGATAGAGTCCCACCTCATTTCAATTACCCCACCCGTTCAGTGATTATTTGCAGCTCCCTGTGCTTTAAAGTCAGCACTGTCTAAATCTACAAATGATACTGCAGGGATTATGGATTTCAGGATGTTAAGGAGACAGTCTTACTTTTTCATGGAAAAGTATAGGAGAAGCAAGGTGAACCATGTTATTCCCTACAATTTTGGAGTAGTACATTTGTGTTTACTAAATTTAAAATTTCCTGAACTGAAAAACTCCAATAGGAAAATCTGACTTCTGTAAATAAAATATATGAGAAAAAACTGTGGTAATTCTTGTATGAAGATTAGCATTCCTTCCACAAGGATACAGGAAAGAAGACGGGCAGTTGAATGGCTTGTGAATATAGATTCACACCAAAGTGTCACTGAAACTTTAGATATGACGTTTGTGTTTTCAAAGAACTAGTTCTTTTGACTTTCATAGAATTGATAATGCCATTTATTGTGAAAAAATTTGTATTTTCTTGGAAGTCATTTTCTATTAGAGTGTAATAGCTTCTACGTGAAACTGGTTTCTTGCCAGTTCTGTATTGCTTGCCTTTGGTGGTAAGAATAAACAAAATGTGGCTGTCAATACTCAGAAGAATAAGATGAGCTCTTGTATCTGACTCACACTGTTACTGCTCTCACTACTTCAGTAGCATGTCATTTTTTTTCCCAGCGATTCTTGCTACATGCAGGCTTCTGTTTTTATTCATTGTCAGTTTAAATTGATGAAGTATAGCTTTAGTTTATTTTTCCTTCAACTGTATGTTGATGTTTTTATTAATGATTACTTAAGCTACAATATCACTGCGGTAGTGGTGCTGTGGTAGCGTTGTCGCCTCACACTAAGACGTTGTCCTGTTCAATTCCCAGTTAGAGCGTCTTCTGTGTGGACACATGCATGAATGGGCATGCCTTTGTTGAAGGTTGTGCATCAGGCTGGCAACTCGGCACGTAAAAATCCACTGCCAATCATTAGCGGACCGGAGTTCCGCTGTGGCGACCCCTAACCGGGAAAAACCGAAAGACACAACAACTTAAGCTACAATATCCTGAAATAACATTTTAAGACTAATAGCTGTAGAGATGTAATACTGATTGTGTGTGAGCACGCATGCATGTGTACGCGCGCGTGTGTGTGTGTGTGTGTGTGTGTGTGTGTGTGTGTGTGTGTGTGTGTGTGTGTGTGTGTGTGTGTGTGCACATGCATGTATGTGTGTGTGTATATTTGTTGTGCGAAGGCTGATAAACTGATATGAGCTTGCTTGGAAGAATGAGGACTGTATCAAGTTTTCACTGTTGTTTTATCACCTTCTTGAACAAGTGGTTTCACTATGAATGGTCATGTTACATATTGACAAGGAGTCAAATCACAAAACACAAGGAATAGAAAATAAAAATGACACAGTGAAAAAGTAACCTGTTTTTGTGTGTGTGTGTGTGTGTGCGAGAGTGCGAGAGTGAGTGTATATTTGTTGTGCGAAGGCTGATAAATTGATATGAGCTTGTTTGGAAGAATGAGGAATGTATCACAAGTTTTCACTGTTATTTTATCACCTTCTTGAACAAGTGGTTTCACTATTAATGGTCATGTTACATATTGGCAAGGAGTCAAATCACAAAACACAAGGAACAGAAAATAAAAATGACACAGTGAAAGAGTAATGTGTCGGTGTGTCTGTGTGTGACACCACTCACCAGATGCTCAATGACTGTATGTAAGCAGTAGGGACTTTTGTGGCAAATGCCCCCGCCTAGAATTGAATGGGTTTAACTCCTCTGCAAAATGCTTACTTTACTGTGTTTTGATTTCATTTAATAATATAATTATTATTATTATTATTATTATTGTTTTTAGGTTACTTTTGAGATGTGCCCTAAGGTGACTAGTGTTTGTGATGTGTGTGGCTATTCATATAATGATGCAAAGGAGTCAGCTACTCTACAAAATGTTTGCTTTGTTTATTTTATTTACTTTTTTTACTTAATTTAATGCTTTGATAATTTTTCATATAGTTTTAGGATAGTTTTGATATGTGTGCCACAAGCCGAGGGGGATTTGTAATGTGTGTGACCATTCATTTAGAAACTTTAAGTGTTTAGCCCTTCTGCAAAATGCTTACTTTACTATCCTTCCTTTCATGTAATGCCTTGATCATTTTTTTTTTAATTTATTTTTTTAGATTGTTTTGATACATATGCTACAAGGTGTGCACGATTTGTGATGTGTGTGGCCATTCATTTAGAGATGTACAATGAACAGTGAATCAATGCAAGATGCCTGAAATCCAACATAGAGCAAAATGAGAACTAAACTGGTATGAATATTTGAATCATATCACAATGGATGAATTACAGTTTTCAATAACATTCAGATTAATCAGTCTACCATGTTAATTAGGAAATATGACTATTGCAAGTAAGTTTAAAAAGAACTGTGCTGCCAGACATGAAGGGTTTACGACTCAAACAATACATAAGAAGTGGAACAAAATAGCAGGAAATCTGAGTTTAAGGCCACTGTTGAATGAATGTTTGATAGAGAGAGACAGAGGGATAGGTTCATAGGTTAGTGTGAGTTGACATTGTTCATACAATATTTGCTCCTCTATAAAACAAAACATTCTGTTTCTTATGCTGTGTCTTTCTCACTCTGTTGCTCACACTTTCTGTTGAATTTCTCCCCACTTTTTGTCACTAAATTTCAGTATACCATGCTGTCATTGCTGATTATGTTTGCGTACCTGCCTTATTTATTCTACTAAATTTGCCTGCATATTTCAGTAAATATGTGTATTCTTTCCACAGTCTTGCCTCATTATGCTCTTGAATCCAGCCTCTTGCCTATACTTGGATATCATACATTCTTAGAAGTTTGTTTTTGCAGCTCTTGTAAAATATTTTAAGAAGTTTCACTTTCCTGCACTTTGTAAAACTTATTTTACACTTATTTTGCTTTTCTGTGTATTTTAACTGCTGTATGCTTAGACCATATGTTATTATGCAGAAATGAAAGTTGCAGATGTATTTTCAGCATTGCTTTTCACAAATTATTCCTAAACCATTCCACAATAGACTACAATAGCCACAGAGCCACTACACTGTCTCTGCTCTGAGACATTGTATCATTGTTATTGTCTATGGATGCCACAGAGCCACTACACTTATACTGTTCTGAGATGTTGTATCATTGTTAGTGAATAGAGATGCCTCACTGGCCTTGCATTTTGTTTTTTCATTTTAGCTGTCTTGTAAACTAACCTACAGATGAAAACAGACTCTTAAGTGTACCAGGCTGAAAATAAATAAATAAATAAACAAACAAATAAATACATATTAGCTAGAGGTAGACAGATGAACCTATATTAATTAAAAAACAGATCTAACACCTAAGCTGTCAGTAGATGGCACTGCAGTATTTCACATAGCAGTATCCTTCCCTTACTGTTGCTACCTTGGCTGACATGAGTTATATTTCATATATAGATGCTCTAATAGCAATAGAAACTGAAGGATAAAACCTGTTCTGAGTACAGAACCTAACTACCAAGGAAGAGTGATGCTGTCACAAAAATGTTCAATTCTGGTTTAATTTATATACATTATCTTGTACTGTGGTGTCTGGAAATCTGTAATACTATAATTTTATTCGCAGCAGCTTTTAAGATCTTCATTTGGAATTCAGTGTAACATTTTTATTTAAAATGAGAACTAGCACCAACATAACGTAATAAAACATAAACGTTTGCTGAAACTGTTTCTTGTGTGTGTCATCTACAACGGAATAGCTAGATTATAAATACATGGAACTTAGCTGGAGAATAAAACTACAAAGAAAATGTTAGCAAATCAGAGTACAACTGAATGTGTACTCCATTATGGGAAATATTGGCCTTCATCTATTAGATTTCAAATCTATTGTAAATCAGTAGTGTTACTAAGTCTAACACTATCATTTCTTTATTTTCAGAGCAATATTATGTGTTTACAAGTTCTAAATCACTAAAGTGTTCCATACTGTATGCCCTTTGACTGTAAAATGCAGTTTATTTGTTCCTACACTTTCCAGGTTCACTGACAGCCTGGAGAACCTTAAGTAAGAGGAGCACCATTACCACAGCGCTGACAAAATCAGCAGAGCGTTATGGTAACTGAATGCTGTAATTCGCTAGCAATCAACAATGAACAATTACTTGGTGAAGGCATTGTCCAGTTGTTTTGTAGTAAGCTGGGTACAAATGTGAATAAGTACTGTGATAACCTGCCTCAAATAAGTGACTATAAAGATAATGAAGAAAACTTACAGTATATAGTGTGTTTAAAGGATGACATAACATCTTGAAATCCTTAGTCTGATCCAGGTAGTTAAACCGGACTAATAATTCCACATGTTTTTTTCTGGATATAGATTTCACTGGTCAAAATTATTCTGGCAAAATTGCTACTTTGGTAAAACTCAAAGTGAATGCAAATATATTTTCTTGTTTCACAGAAGACAAGCAGCTGTGTAATATGAGGGTACTTAAAAGTAGATGATAAAAATTAAAATGCAAGATGATGCAGGATATGTCATAAGTTAGTATAGGATAGCATGGACGTAAACCTGGAAGAAGGCAAGACAGGATTAACTAATGTAAGAAAAAAAGGGTGGATAAACACATGCACCACAAGGGAGATTTTGACCTACCAAGAGAAAAATGAGACATGGCTGAACTCAGAGTAGAGGGGAAAAAAAATCTTCATCTGATGAATTCAGAAGAAATGGAACACTTTGTAGATTGCAAAAAGGGTAGTTGAAATATTCAAATTCTGCAGACTTTCCAAAGTGAGCAGTCACTGGATCATAGGAGGTTACTAGGCTAATGGCCCTAGAGCCATTTTGAGCCTAGCCATTCATGCCCACGTTTCACAGTTATCAATGCCCATTGGCTAGAATGGCTTTGGTATATGCCTGCGAGACATTAACAATCAATGAACATGGTACAGATTAATTTTAGACTTCTGACCATTCACGCCTTGCCATTACCTTCCCTCAGGCCACTCCCCCTTCCTCTAGGAGGACCATATCAGTCAGTCTTGCAGTAAATTTTTGGATACCCATCCAGTCATCTAGGTTATGTTTAAAGGGAGTTGCACTGCTTAACATGCAGGAGTTTATTCCAGAGGTTCGAGAGGAGATGGGCTATAAACCTATTCCTCCACCATATTTTATCATCTGTTAGTGAAGATTTAGGTTCCTGGTTCCAGTATCAGTGGAAATGTTGGACTTGTGATACAGCTGTCCAGGACAACTGGGTCTCTAATGGCATAGTAAGTGAGGCAGAGGTCTCCACTCAAAAATCTATAAGACACTGACTAATAGAATAGAACTTCCAGCCTACCTTGGTTGCTCAGGTACTTTAGGCCTGAGATCTTATTGGTTAGGAACTTTTAAGGTTTTTCTAATTTTTGGATACATTTACTGAGATACAGCCCAAAGGAGGTGTTATACTCTGTAACTGGCATGAACAATGTAAGTATATAAGAGTGATTACTTCCTTTCACTTTGATTATATTCTTTTGGAAAATTAGCTGTGGTAAATAAATTGATTTCCTGAAAACTATTGCCTCATGATGATCAAAAGATTGGGAATTATCAGTCCAAATCCTTACATCCTTAAATACATTTTCATTTTGTAGTGGTATTATATCTATACTGTATGATGATGGTGTGAGTGGGGGGGGGTCTACCAAAAGTGATGATACTTAGCATTTACTTTGAACCCATTTTTAGTACACAGAGTGTTTACTAGAATGACTTCATTTTGAAAGCTTGGTTGTCAGAAGCTGACTTAGCAGCAACCCTCAGTTTGCAGTTCCCTGCAAAATTTCTTAGACAGATGTTTCGGCTCCCTAATTGTAAATCTAGAAAGTGAGTACCAAAATAGAGGGTTCCAAGCACCAACTCCTGAGGAATAACTCTGGTCACTTTCATCTTTTCTGGTGAGGCACCTGCAACTTTCACTGTGTGGGCTCTGAGTTTATAGCCAGTTTTCTGTCCATCTTACCACATGTGGCTTGATTTTTTAAAGTATTTAGCTTTTGTGTGATACCAATATGGGGAGTGGGGTTGAAGGCACTAGTTAGGTCAAGGCACTTTGTCTCTACTGATGGCTGCCATCTACAGCCTGTGTAACCTGATCAAAGAAGTTTCCAAAGTGAATACACAGGACCAAGCCTTCACAAAGCCAGCCTGTTTGGGGTCAGGTTTAATATGATTCTTAATAATGTAGCTTATGAGGTCAATTATAATGTATTCCATGGCTTTGCAGATGAGGCTTGTATGAGTGATATAATTACCCAGTTTTGTTGTAAGGCAACCCTTATTGAGAGATGCCACCAAAGCAGTATCCTGGTAATCATGGACAAAAGCAGTAAATAAACATAGGTTAGACGAGTTTAAAGAGTACGTCTGCAAGGACATGTTTAACACTATTAATTAAGCATCGAGGGGTATTGTCAGGTCAAATGGAGAATGTGTTACTGAAAGTCCTAACCAAGACCATTAAGTGATTTTTAGGAATAATTCAGGTAGTTAAGAATTCTGATATTTCAGGGCTTTGTATAGAAGTCTTGGGATGAAGTTAGCTCTAACTTTTTAGCAAAGACATTTGCAGTGATTATTGACTCAGAATAGTAGACATAATTATGAAAAAGTTCAGAGCAATTTAGGTTATTGGTTATTAGTGTTCTAACTTTGCTAAATATGGATCAGCTTTGTTCTATTGGCCAGCGTAAGATCATGAACTGATTAGGTGGACCTGATACTATTCCTCAGGTGGTTCTGTAATGCTTTCTATATTGTTATTGGCACTAGGGATTTATGGTCCTCTAATGTAAGGTGTGTCTTATGGTGATGGGCCACTAGGATTCTTCGTTTTTGAATATCCTTTGATACTTGCTTCTGTTTGGCAGGGACTGCTAGCTCTTTGCATTCTTCTTAATGGCTGTATAATTCTATAGTGAAGCTTGCTGCTGCATTAACATTCGTGGAGGTGTAGTGAGAAGTGGATTTTTATATGTCTTCATAGAGTTGGTCAAGTGTGGCATGTTCAGTGGGGGTGCTGGTGGAGCTCAAAGGAGTTTCATGGAGAAGGTCACACATTTAGGGTTACATTTCACTAGGGAAAAGACCTACCAGAGGATAATTATAAGAGGAAGACATGTTGTAAGAATCCAATCAAGGATACTGTGTTGTCTATTAGGTTTAATTACCAGCTGCTCCATGGCATTTTAGTTTATTAAAGTCTAGGAAATTTTGGGCATATTCTACCCAAAATTTGAGATTTTTTGCTAATAGAAAGATCATTTAGAATACTGAGTAATCTCACTTGGTCATCGGGAGACAAAGAATGTGAATTGTATAACAAGCTATTAATTGATAATTAACCCTATCTAGAATGATCTGTAGTTCACAGAGTTAAGTTTGTGAATCTCTACAGATCTGCTTGGAGACGGTATGTTCCTTGGCAACTATGGAGACTCCACCACAGCTGATTGTGGGTTTGAAGGCATGAAAAGTGTTAAATCACAGTATATAAAGGAGTGCTCTTTTTATATTTAAACCAAGTTTCATAAACTATCAGACACTGATGTTCCTCACATGCAGATGTGCCTCATGGTCATCCAATTTATTGTTTAGCTTTCTGGCATTGAGGAGACCCACTCTAATATGAACTGAATATAGGTTTGAAATGTTAGATACAGTGGAATGTCTACTAAATGGACTGTGCCTGAAAAGGTACTCTGGGGCTTCAAAGTCATTAGACAGAATCCAGAAGCTTTGCAATGACAGGTACAGGCCATCCTTAGCAGGCATCTCATCCCATGCTGACACATAGCGGATCCCCCTGGAATAACACCAGCTATTTAACCAATTATTGAAGCCATTTATTTATTTGTATCTAGACATCATTTGAGGGGAAGAAATAATTCAGCTCCAGGCTGGTGTCTTACCTGCATTTGTAACATACTTAGAAGGGTCTGACATGTCTCACTGCATGACCCTCAGGGTTTTACATCTCATCTCATTAAAGCCCTCATGTAACACTGTCATGTACTAGTAATATTTGTCAGGGCTTATCGTTCTTAAGGTCCTTGTAATGTCAGAAACCCTGGCCCCTGAAAGACAACTTACTGCAACCCACTCCTTGATCAGCCTTGTGAGTGAAAAGTAAGTCTACCTGACAGTGGGGTCACCGATCACCAAAACAGTTATCTTGCTGCTGTGGTTCAAAGGGATAGCTTTGAAGGTGACTCTTTATGGGAGGTGGGCATTAGGTAGATGAGAGGCCTAGTTTTTACTGAGCCTTAGTCTTATTTCTAGGAGGTTTTACGAGTGATTGTTTTACAGCCTCAGCATAAGGCATTTAGTTTTAATTCGGGTAGGATGTAGGTGGAGTTATATGAAGCTCACAGGGCAAATAGTTATGTGAGAGAAGGATGCCTCCAGATTAATAAGGAATTTATACCCACATCTCTCAGATGGAATTATTCATTTTATGTATAAGTTCATTATCTGTTACTGTTAGGGAGTTTTATACACTGCCTTAATTGATCTAGTGCTAAAAGGCTGGCTACAGAGATGAAACTAATTCATGTCTGTTTCCATCTGTGCTGAAAATTTAAAAGTAACACAAGTATAACTCATAGGCCTTTAAAAGAATGATATACAGGGCATTGAAAAGGAAAATGAATATAATGTCTTGCTGGATATGAGATATTAGGAGATCGGCACTTTTAACGTGATCATATTATTCACATGATCCTAAATATAGTTCAGTCGAACCGAGAAAAGGATGGATATATTTCAAAAATGAAAAAAAAAGAATAGCGTGCAGAAAATTTTATGACAGCTGGAAGGATCATTAGGAAAGTAGACAGTAAATAGGATAACAGAAAGGCTAGCAAGGTGTGCTGAATTAGAGTTGGAGCGAACATGTAAATATTGCTGTCCGTATTTTCTTGAGGTACTTTGAAAAATGGAAATAAGCAACAAAATAGCGTTCAGAGGCAGATGCAAGTGATATGAAGAAATGCAAGAGCAAACCATGGATTTTACTCCACTGTATTCCTGAAAGCATAACAGTTCTGTACCAGTGCGCAAGGGTGCTGTTGGCAGTACTGAAAAAGAATTATTACAGAATGTGTAAATAAAGTAAAGATACTGTAAATAAAGAAGTGCTGAGTTAAGAATTGTTAAAGCTCGGAGGCTGAGCTATCTCCAAAAAGGGAATTTTTTTTCCCTGTATGCTTTTATTCCTACATGCCTGCCAAACATCACATTACGCCAACACCAATCATATGTGTTTAATTATTGGTCTGTATAGGAATTACACCCAGGCTCAGAGCAAGAGTTTGTGTGTGTGTGTGTGTGTGTGTGTGTGTGTGTGTGTGTGTGTGTGTGTGTGTGTGTGTGTGTGTGTGTGTGTGTCTGTGTGTGTGTCTGTGTGTGTGTCTGTGTGTGTGTCTGTCTGTGTGTGTGTGTCTGTGTGTGTGTGTCTGTGTGTGTGTGTCTGTGTGTGTGTGTGTGTGTGTGTGTGTGTGTGTGTGTTTCATTATCCATGCAGCCATGTAAGGTATTTTGTACCTCCATTTGTGCCTACCCTGGCAACATTAGCACAGAGTCAGGTGACCCAAACCATTGTTGGATGTGCCCAGCATTCCCCCAAAGACTAGGTCTGTGTAGGAATATGATCTTTTTACCCCATCCATGACCAAGGGTCCTCTGTCCCACCAACTGAGTGATCCTAGCTTATCCTCCAGACTGATCATCCAAAGGAAGACCTACGCCTCTAGCTGCAGCTGCTGTGCACTTCCTCAAGTCAGCAGTTCACAGCATATTGGCAAATGTTGCAGGTAATGTTTCCACCCCTACCTTGCCCTATGGTGTTAATGCAAGGATGGCATTACAGTGGGGAATCCAATGCCCTCCCTGTGAACTGCGGTGCTGTCTCTCACATGCACACACTCTATAATTCGTACCCTTAACAGCCAAGGATTCCTAGCGTATGCTGTCCCAGTTATTGGCATTCTTGCAAACCTTTGCTTGTACTGAAGCATAGACAAGATGAGTAAACACTCTCTCGCTCCATAATGAGTAGCCCGAACTGATGATCAGTCTTATCCCCCCTGCCCTAGCTCTTCATCTGGGACTCCGTCATGTCTTTATCAATCTGTGCTACAGAGCTGGGTATTAAATTAATTAATCGACATGCTACAAAACCTATTTTTCAATGGTCATTCTAGGTGGCTATAATCTGCCTACAGTTGTGCTTCTTTGTAAGGATGGTTTCAGGTTTCTTAAGGAAAATATTACTACTGACAGTAATTAAAGATCCATCTGTTTCTCAACAGTTTAGAAAAAAATAGAACTAGTTCAAAAGTGAGCCTGCTTGATTTCCTTGCCTTTAATTCATTTTTGTGTGGCCCCAAACATAAGCATTTTAAGGAAAGATCTGTGCCAGACAAGTCTGATCAGGCTTTATGCTTACGATATGTAAAAAGAATAACAGGTGGCCCCAAACATAGGCATTTTAAGGAAAGATCTGTGCCAGACAAGCCTGATCAGGCTTTATGCTTACGATATGTAAAAAGAATAACAGGTGGCCCCAAACATAGGCATTTTAAGGAAAGATCTGTGCCAGACAAGTCTGATCAGGCTTTATGTTTACGATATGTAAAAAGAATAACAGGTGGCCCCAAACATAGGCATTTTAAGGAAAGATCTGTGCCAGACAAGCCTGATCAGGCTTTATGCTTACGATATGTAAAAAGAATAACAGACAGCGAATTAAGATATTTGTGGGTAAGTAAAGGGAAATGCAGAGGGGAAGATGACAACATGGATATGGATTTGAGTCTTGTAATGAAGCAGAATGTAACACTTAGAGGAGTGCAAATGGAACATATTATGGTGACTAGTTATGCACCTTCTCTTTCTTTGTTCTTCTTTAATCTGCTCCAGAGAATGTTTGCAGATAGACGACTAACTGAATGTATTAATAGATAATGCATAACTGTAGGTCAGTGTGTTTCAAATGGCATGTTAAATTTTACAGACATTTGATTTAGCTTTAAAAAAGCTTCCAGATGCAGAAGAAAATTTGCATTAAGAAATGTAAGGATGTGTATTCCACGCCAAACGATTTTATGGATTTATTATAAACTGGGAAGTATGATTTAGTGGTTTTGTGGCTCAGAAAAGGGATCTAGCAGTGGTGGTGACTTATCCCATGTGTGATTCAGTGTGGAAAGCTTGCAGTAAGGCTCTTAAAAGAAGGAAGCCTCATACTGCTGTACTACTAGTGTCTTCCAATGCAGCCAGCAATCACAGGTTCATAGGGTCATAGGTGAGTACTAGGCTAACTGCCCTTGTGGACCATTTTTGCCTTTTTGTGCTCAAATTAACCTACCCTATTTAGTTAGAGATTGGCCTTACCCATCCCATGGTAGGCAATGATATGTTAACTCTAATGAAAATAACTGGGAGTATACCATAGATAATATGAGGGGATACATGCATGGGGTAAAGCATTTAGGAGCTGCCTCTGTCCACTAGTAGTAGAGGGAGTGGTCCTGGGGTAAATTTTATTGTTTCCCTTCCATAGATCTTAATTATGTTTGTAGATGGACAGGGTGAACTTTATTTTATGCGGATGGGGATTCTGTTCCAGAGAAGTGGTATCCTCTGTGAGATATATCTGTACCTCCAAACTATTCTGTTGATGTTGCAGAAGAGATTTAGATCCCTAGACTGAGTATTTCTGATGCCATTTGACCTGCTGATGAGAAGTAAATCCATCAGTAATGGGTCGGAGGATGTCTTGTATGCAAGCCACAGGTCACCTCTTAGCAGTTTGTAGGATACTGAGTACAGTCACAATGCTTTGAGTTTGTCCTACATACCAATGGAGGTATTCTATTCAATGAGGGTTGTGTAAAGGGGGACACTGACATTACTAGATCTAGGTACAGGTCCTTTATTTATTACCTCTGCAATATATTAGGATTTTCTTACAACAATGGACACATATTGGTCAAAATTTAGGGAACAGTCCACATAAGTTCCTAAATCCTGAACAATTGGGTTAACTCTTAGGGGCGTATTGTCAATGTGGTAGTTCCCTGGGGTATGAATCTGATAATTCTACTGTATCATGCAATTTGTGGCATTTAGTTTTGATCAATGTTTTTAGCACCAGTTAGTTATTTGGGAGAAACCTTTCTGTAGGATGACTAAGTCATTTAGGAATTCTTTAACTGCTACTAGCTTTCAGTTATCTACAAACTTATTACAAGCTTTTTTTGGTATTAGTTATTACCTCAGAAAAGTCAATGCCAAATAGGAGAAGTTCCCAGCACAGAACCCTGGGGTTCTCTACTAGTGACCAGTCTCTGTGTGGGGGCAACTTCACTTATTTTAATTACTTTTGTCCTATCTGTGAGCCAGCCGGCAATCTATAAGGTGACACAGGACTTTTATTCCTAGTTTGTTTAGTTTTACTACTATGCCAATACAATGCTGCATCAAAAAGATTACTGATTATATTATGCATAGCCAAATTCCTCCCTTCTATTTTATGAACTATGTATTTTTGTACATAAATTGGGCACCAACAGTCTTTGCTTATCAAATTAATTCCATCCAGAAATGACAGCAGATGCTTTCATTTTTGTATGTATTTGTGTATTAATTTGTCCTTTTTGTTTATTTATTTATACATCTGTTTATTTATTTGTTTGTTTTACTGGTAAATATTTAAAGCTAGCTTATTATAAAGGGCCTTTTGTAAGCTTATAGACTAAAATCCTCTCGTAAACAAGCCTGTTCTGCATCAGAGAAGCTAAGGGTGGGGGGAGGGGGAGATATTAGGCTATTTACTGGCTAGCCTAAAACGAAACCTTTCAGAACCCTTACAGATGCTTACAGACTTTTTGAAGGGAAATCTCAGCCTCATTTACTGAGCCATTAGAGACCTGATTGCCCTGGACCACCTATTTCTCTGTAAAACCAGTATCTCTATCAATAATTTAGCCAGGGACCTAAGTGCTCACCAAAAGATTAATAAAATTTGGTGGAGGTACAGGTTTATATCGCAGCACCTCCGTAACTTCCGAAATAAACCTTCCCAGCATGTTAAGCAGTATAACCTACTATTCTGTTTTAAACACAAAGTAGATGACTGGATGAGTGCTCAGAAATTCATTCCAGGACCGACTGATTTGGTGCTCCTAGAGAAAGGAGGTGTGGCTGTTCACCCATTCCCATTTCAGACTCAGAAAGCAAATAATCTGCAATGTTTTAGGCCTATTGTGATAACATCTCAACTCTTTTCACTGATTTGGTCAGTTTTGTATTTTTGTTTGCCTATATAGTAATGAAAAGCAATCTGAAATTTGAGAGAATTTGTGTCATTAATGCAGATTGTGTTTCTCGAAGTCAAAAGTACAATGCAACCTTGTCGCTGGAAAGTATGAGTAGAATCTGTTTTCCATGGTACATCTAACACCGAATCTTCTCATATTTAAATGTAAAATGCATTACTGAGTTTTATAAATGTTCAGACAATTTGAAGATACGTATGTACTTTGTGGCTTTTTCCCACACGATACAAAAATCAGTGTCAGATTCAAGCAGTGACTAATTCAGTTGGAAGTGCATTCTTATTTCATTGAGGACTTTTTAGAAATATTTTTTATGTCGATGCATTTATTTGTTTTTTTTTTTTAAGATTTAAGAGATAGTTTAAATCAGATATAATAAATTTCTTACATGTCTGAAGGGGTTTTAAATATGCAAAAAGCATATTTTTGTATCAAAATGATGGGCCTATCAGTTTTCATTGTATTTAGGTATTTAGGTATTTCCTCATATCTCAAGAGCAGATTGTTTTGCACTCAGTAATTAGACCGTAGTAACTGAATAAAAGAACCACAAACTGAGTAATCGATATCATTGTAAGAAATGCACGTGCAGCATTAACTAAACAGCTTTTATTGTTTGAGCCTGATGGGATTTCTACACACACAAGAATGTGAAGATGAAGGGTTCTGTTCAGGAGCAGCCTTAGGTCAACTGGAGACCTAGGCAAAAGGGCTCCACGGCGCCCCCCACTAGACCACTCGGTGCCCTCATCCTGATCTACCTACACCAAATGAACACTGAAAAAGTGCCCCTGCTAGAGCAGCACCCTAGACGGCCACCTAGTTGGCCTATGCCTAAGGCCAGCTATGGTCCTGTTAAAGGGAATTTAAAAATGTACTTCCTGCAGCATTCCAAAGTCATATCATAAAGCACATTCTCATTTGCCCTGGTTTTTGCCTCATGTTTCTGGGGTCTGTTCTTTATAAAATGTGTGGTCTTTTGGCAAATCATTGAGGATTGTGATAATTAAATATTGACATCTATGTGAGTTTCAGACTTCATATCCTTCAGAAAATGCATGTTAGTGCAAAGCTTCCTAAGTTTATAAGAGCAGTAAACAAAATGCATCATTAATTTGGGGCCTTTGTCCAGCCTTTTATTATTGGCTTTGTCCAGATTTCTAGTGCTAAGATATTGACAGGTAATCTGTAGAAAACATTACCCTATTGCAAATCATTATCCTGTTACGTACTATCCACATTAAGACGGAATGAACTTCAGTTCGTAGCCCAGCACACATTCCAGCCAAAACACTTGTAAACTACTCCTTTGGTCTCTCGTTGCATCAATCCCCCATTACAATTTTACTAAATTATCCATGTTTACTTTTAAATAATGCAGAGACATAACATTATTGTGAAGAACTGCTTTCTTATGGTGTCTCATAAAAAAAAAGTTCAGATTGTTTTTATTTTCATCAGACATGGTTTTCTTTCCTCAGTATAAGAGCTGTATTTTTCTCTCTCCTTTGGGAATGTGAAAAAGTGCAGTAGACATAGATATCTGGAACCAACAATGCAAGTGGAGGGCTACATTTTTTAAGTGCATTTATATCATTCAACATGCAAGAATGGGCTGTGGAAATCAAGGACTTGTACATTTCTGATTCCTCTGCAGTGCTAGAAATGGGACACAGCATGTGTCCATGGCATGAATCTCAGAGAAGTCTGTCAGAACAGGCTTATTCCATGAATAGGCTCAAAAAACAAACTTGGATCAGTTATGTTAGCATAGAGGGATAAAACCTTGGCTGTTACCCTAATGACCTGAATTTGTTTAGCAAGATAGACAATAGATGTCTGGTGTAGGAAGAGGAGGGAAATGAGGCTTAAACAGTTCAATGTTCCTTGGCGGAGGTTGAAGAAAGCTTAGAGATATGCAGCCAAAGCACATGGGTGTCCTTGGTAATCTCTGAGCCATGGTATTAGTCGAGAGCATGTTGGTGGAAGTAAATTGAAGATCGCAAAGCCCTGTAGATGGAGGTAGGGTGTGGCACTCATGAAGCCATCACAAGTACTATTGTGATGTCATCACCAGCATCTCAGGGGGTTAGCTAAGGCTTATAAGTAAACCCTGATACAAACAGCATGTTATGATACATCTCCATCTCTCTCTGGACTTGTAGCATAAGCCGTTTCCACCTCACTGACCCAGCCTTGTGAGAAAAAAAGCAGTTCCACCTCCTAAGTTTTCTTCCAGTCTTCTTTAATCTTCTTTAATCCCCACTAAAGGGGCCCCTCTGGATAAAGAAGGGCAATTGTTTGATACCTGCTCTAGATGGATCTGTCATCTTTAACATCATAAGTAATGTATAATTTTACAGGATGCAGATCCTTGGATAATATCAAAACTGTTATTTTTTTTCAAACCTATTCAATGTTTGACTGGTAAGCATTCACTCAGGAGTTTATCAAGGGTGCAATTAGATACCCCTACTAAGGATATAAGGTGACACTATACAGATGAATACCAGGGCAGCTAAGTTAGAAATGGAATGTTTTTCTGTTGCGAGACCTGTTTCCATGAAACAACATTTTGCAAACATTGAAAACAACAGAACGACTTTTATTAGTACTTAAGAAAATGCTACCTTAAATATGTTACAAAAACAATAAGCAAATAAAGAATTCACTGTTGCTTAATATATGAAAGCACAAATTAAACAGAATTTTAAATAACTATGTACCCGTGTGTGTAAAAATAAAATGATAAGCCAATTACAAACGAATGGATTTCTTTTTGGGTCACATATGTTGCTCCACAGCTTTAAATATGTTCTTCAAAAGAGCTAACATCATTTTGAAAATCACTGTTTGTCATATTATTGCAAAATTATCTGCTTGTATCTGCTTTGCAATATCTTTCCATCTCTACACCCACATATAGATTCAGACAGATAACCCATTTTATTTCTCTGTCACAAGCAATTAAAAGGTGCCTTTACAGTAAAAACCTCCACGTTTTCCGAGGTGACCACTTCATAGCCAGGCTACAATAATTTCAAAATACTATTTATTTTCATTATTGTGCAACACCTGAGCATACCTATTGTTGAAATGTACAAACCATTTTCTCTAAGAGAATATTTAATAAGGTTAGCAAAAACAATGAATATGATTCTTTGTGCAGCAGTTTTTTTTTTAATTCTATCTTTTGTTTCTTGAGTAAGTAAAGAGGATGATAATGCTTAAAATAAGATGTGGTGTTTGGGCTTCTCTTTCAGAGGACATTTTGCTGAAATTGGTATAGCTATAAAATATTAAATTATGGAGACGTACACACCTTTCCTGCAGTACTACATAGTCTTTAAAAAATGAATGTATATTTCCAGTTTATAATAAAAGCAGTCCCTTTATAACAGCAGTAAATGCCCTCCACTTGATTATTACTAATTATATGTAACTTTTTCTAAAAGTAGGATTTGTCCATAGAATGCGAGGAGGTTTTCATGTATTTATATATAACAGTGAGAATACTTGTATCTCTAAGTGGTACCTGTAATTTAAAGCATTTTGCATAGCTGTAGTTTTTCATATCTTGTTAGTATGCATTATGCAGAAAGCACTTTAGAAATTATCCTAAATAAATGGCAGAATTTATTTTGAATTTGTTTTACTGATAAGTAGAGAGGCAAAAGTCTTGCATCATGTAAGGCTGACAGCAGATTATTTGGAGATTGGAGAGGTTTATCTGTGCACTGTGCAAGTGATTTCATATTTTTAATTTATTATAATTCTGTGGCTGTGGGTTTGTTTTCAACATATATTATAATGATGCATAAGTACATCAGCAGCAGGTCACCTAAAGTGAGTTTTGATGAAGCTCATCCAAAATTCTGGCAAACTGTATTTCAATAGGCTACCAGTCTCCCACTGCCCAACTGCATGCCCCATGTGTGCAGGAGGTGTATTCTACTCTCTCTCATTCTAGTTTAATATTTATAAACGCCTGCTTTGAAATTAGGCATAGATAACAAAACTGTAATATTTGATTTCAGCAGCACTATGGCAATAACCACTAAAAAGTTATTTTTTTACGAAGGTATAGTAAAGATAATTATTTGTATATGCACTGGCAAACATTTTAAAATTAATGGTAAATAGAATACCTGACAAATGATGGTTATGTCATAAACAAAGCATAGTATAATAATGTAAGCTATATAAAGCAGATCTAGAGTAACATGTCATATCACATTTGGTTTTGGAAAATAAATATTGATAAAATGTTGCTGTGCTTCCTGTATATCTGAATGTTTTATGGTCTTATTTTGGGTTTTTTTTTTTTTTGTTTTTTGTTTTTTTTTTGCCATAAAAGTGCTGTTCAAGTACAGATTTTTTTTTATATTTTCTGTTTGTAATATGAAATAAGACTGGATCATACATTCAGGTATTTCTAGTCCATATCTGTTAAAAAGAGTTTATCAAGCAGTTTAACAAATCAGTTATTTTAGCATCATGCTAACAGTATATCTATGTAGTATAGCCCTGGTAAAAAAAAAGTATATCTGTGTAGTATAGCCTGGTAAAACAGTATATCTATGTAGTATAACCCTAGTAAAACAGCATATTTATGAAATATAGCCTGATAAAAACATTTATCTGTGTAGTATACCCAGGTAAAACAGTATATTTATGTAGTATAGCCCTGGTAAATTAATATATTTATGTAGTATTGTCCTGGTAAAACAATATATTTATGTAGTATAGTCCTGGTATAACAGTATATTTGTGTAGTATAGCCTGGTAAAACAGTATATCTATGAAGTATAACCCTAATAAAATGGTATAGCTGGTAAAACAGTATATTTATGAAATATAGCCCGATAAAAACATCTGTCTGTGCAGTATACCCAGGTAAAATATGTCTATGTAGTATAGCCCTGGTAAAACTGTGTATCTGTGTAGTATAGCCTGGTAAAACAGTATACCTTTGTAGTATAACCCTAGTAAAACAGTATAGCTGGTAAAACAGTATATTTGTGAAATATAGCCTGATAAAAAAAGTTTAACTGTGTAGTACACCCAGGTAAAACTGTATATTTATGTAGTATAGCTTTTGTAAAACAGTATATCTATGCAGTATAGCCTTGGTAAAATTCCTTGAGTGTCATTTGCCTGAAGTACAAAACACCAAAAAGTACAACATTGATCTCTAGTTTTCATAGGAAACCACTGTTAATGTGAATTTTAAGTCTGTGCTGAGAGTTATAACCTTCTTGTAGAAACCAGATTGCATGTTCAGTTTCAATATTTGCCTTAGTGTTATAAAATGTCTCTTAAAAAGTCATACTGTCAAGTAAGGAGTGCAGATACAGATCAAGATGGGCAATTTTATCATAGATTATTAGGAAAATATTATTAGAATAAATATTTATCATTTCTGATATTACATATTAAGAAAGTTACAGAAGACAATGATATTTTAAAAGCTATAATCATATTTTATAGATAATAAAACTTACAAGCAGAATAGTTGTCTTTCTTGCAGTCTCTTGAAAATTCTAATATGATTTCTTTCTATTAACATTAAATTCACACTTTTTAAGAATATTAATATTTACAAAACAATAAAGCCCTAGGACTAAATATGCCTAATGAAATCTCTAAATATTTAAGTCATTTTTCAGCTTCAGATCATGTTTTCTTAAACTTTGTCATCCTTTTGAAATCCTCACCTGGGATCATTGCCACTGCTTTTCACTAACATAACATATTCCTGTGCAAAACCAGATAAGTAAATTAATGAAATTTAAAATGAATCCCCCACAACACTACAGAATAGATGATAGAATTCTAGCATAACTCATTAACAGTAGCAACATTTTTTAATAGTTAAAGTCCCTTTATTTTACATTACATTCTGAAATTCACTTATTTTAATCAATTTGGATTGCACCCTGCCTAGAATATAAATATTATCAATCAGATGTCCCAAGCGTTAGTATCCTCTATACAAACATATAATTGCAGTCAGAATACAATTCTAGTTACCACGTATACCCATAAGCCTTTGAGAACGATCTTCTGCTTAAAGTTTTAAAACATATAACGTTGCCATCCAACACTTATTTTTTGAGAATTATAAATAATGCGAATTAGCAATTATGGCAGCACCAGACATTCATACAAATGTTCATTAAAGGTGCCATTAACCCCTGCTATCTTTATTTTTATTTAGATTTCTTCCCCAAAATGCAATTTATTGAAAGATTGTTTTTGGTAGTGCTATATGGCAAAAAGTAGAAAAGTAAGTAATGTAGTACTTATTAAAGAATTGTTCAATAAATCCATATAACCTGACATAGATTTTAAGAAGCATCCATAATTTCATTATGTTATTAGCCTAAGGCTTAACTACAAAATCTTTAGTTTACAGGAAGGATCCATTTTAATTATTGTTGTATCAGAATCTTTCTGGATACAAATGAATTACTCGAAAATACAAAGTTTTGCTGTTTAAAAAGCAGCAACATCTGTTATGACTAGCATAATAAAGAACATTAATTATTTAGACTGAAATTTTACATTGAGTATTAAAGAATTAGCTGAATATTGGTCACAGAAAATCTAAATATCTACAAAACTGGGTAGTTCTAAAAGTTTACATGTTAGCAAGAATAAACATTTTAAAACATATTGCCTAAGTGGATACTTTTTAACAATAAAACTCTCTTTTTTCTTTAGGGACTTCCTACATGTATGGGAAGTAGATAGCATGCAATTTTAACTGCTTGTCCAAAAACAATTTAATTAAGCAAATTCTCCCAAATCACAAACCCTGGTTAGCAATCGTAACATGTAAATAAGATTTGGAGTCTGAGAGGTGCCATCAATGAGTTCCAAAAGAAATGGAGCCAGAAGCAGAGACTCCTGGATAGCAAAGGCATGAAATGGATGAGGAGTATATGTTCTGTGTAATCATAGTGGAGCGCTCCAAAACCAGTAGGCAGCTGGAAGACCTGAAGAAAAAAAAGAAAATATTCACTCGAGATGAATGGAATCGAAGAAGCAACATTTCCTAATGATCTAGCAAAGGATTACTGCCAATGAATGAGCAAATGAAGCCCTCAGTATGAAATGCAGGGATCTTGAAAACAGAGATTGAAAAAAAACTTGCATTTTTCATGTAAACTATAAACTGTAGAGGGGAGGGACTGTGTACAGTGCATGCTGGAGAAGCTGATTTTTTGGACAAGAATTGCCATTTGAATGAGCTATATAATACTTAATTGAAAATAACTGGATATATTATAAGGGGTCTATATGACTTGGTCGACAGTTCATATGATCGACTGTTTATTTGGTCGACAGTTCATTTGATCGACAAGCATTTTAGGAGGGGGGCTTCGCCCCCCACACCCCCCTAACTATATATATCAACTCCAGGGTCACACAACATTGGGGATGGGGGCAAATGCTTGTCGATCAAATGAACTGTCGACCAAATAAACAGTCGATCATATGAACTGTCGACCAAGTCATATAGACCCATTATAAATAAACAGTCGATCATATGAACTGTCGACCAAGTCATATAGACCCATTATAAGTGATGTATAATGTTTGCAACTACAGTTGCCTCAAATGGGTCTGTGATGCATAATGTTTGCAACTAAAATGTATTAATGTGGCTTGTTTTTCAAGTATACAAATGTAGGATTGCCTATGTCATATGTGATAATTTAATAAAGATGTTTTATTCTAAAAAAAAAAAAAAATAAAATAAAAAAAGAATTGGCGTTCAAGATTTTACGACTGAGTGGGCATGCACATTGTTTCTTCCAGCACATATAAGGAAAAGAGTGCCAAAACCATTACCAGTGCACTTTTCTAAATGTGCAGTTAAAAGAAGGTAAGAATGATATTATGTTTGTTGGGCAAAGTTTTTAAGATGGGTGTTTTGAGAGTCTACTTGAAACAATGATTATTATGCTGGCTTTTCTGCCAGTGATTCATTGCTGCAGAACTACGAAGAAAGAACAACACTAAGTAAAATGAAATCCAAGAAAGCAGCATGCTCAGATGACGTCATGGCAGATACGGTCAAGATATACAGGGTGAGCTGGGGAGAAAAGGGTCCTATGGGAACTTGTAGCAGCAGGGAGAGAAAGATGTATCCCAGATAAATGGAGAATAAGTATTCTGGTCTAGGCGCACCAAATTAAGGGGAACTGTCACAATTATGAGCAATGTAGTTGAATAAAATGCTGTTGCACTGCATGAAAGTGCTGCAGAGGGTGATTGATAAACAAAGACATTAACTTTACTATTGCACAAGATGTTCTTTTCACACCCAGTTTTCTGGGAGCAGCGTATTGTTGTACAGGTTATATTTTTCCTTCTTCATAAAACAGTCTCAGTAAACTTTTTTTTTTTTTTTTTTGCGCACAATAATAAACCCTACTTGCAAAGTACAGTGAATATAATTATTTTCCTTGGGTCATATGCATGTAGCTCAAACTAAATTCTTTTTACATTTAAGCAGAGGAGCAAATTCTAGATTTTTTCTAATATCATAGGCAATAAATCCATCAAAATATCCAACAATTTTGCTCTGAAGAAGAATGATTGAAACAGCTTGGCAGTGTTAAAAAAAACTGGCAATACAAGAAGAACCTATTCAAAGACATTGTGCCGTTACTGAAAGTCTAGTAGTAGAAGAATCTATTAATTTATGTTTGACTAGGTTAATACACGGGGCATATAAAATTAAATAATGACAACTAGGGAATTCAGTAATCAAAAACAGAATAATCTATGACACAAAATGTTGGTTGTTGAATGAATCAGACTAGTTATGAGAAAGAAATAGATGCATTTTGAACGACTGAATTACCAAATGTGCAGCTGAAATTTTTAATTGTCGATTTACAACTTTGTAAAACTAATATCAAGCATTAGAGAATAAGTGGAAAACAAACCATATTTGTTATAAAAAGTAATAAGAATGTACACAAAATACAAAAATGTAGGCTACACTGTGTTTTCTAAGAAGGCACCTGGTAAAAATATAAGTAGCAAAGAAATGTTCATGGTATAAGTACTGATGTTTCTGATATGATGAGAGGTACTAAAAGCTAGAAAGTCAAGTCTGCAGAAAGTGTGGAATTACTAGCTATTATATGAAAATGTGTTTTAAAAGAAAAATACACAACCAGAATGTTAATGTTCTAGACCAGTAACAGCCAAAATGCAAAAATGCAAATAAGTATCGTATAACTGCAGTTTAACTGAATGCTATGTAAGCAAATCACAGAGACTTTATGACAAAAAGCATGACAATACAGTTGGGAAGAAATTAAGTTATTCTAACAAGTATGACCTGGGAAACTCTATTTAGAAGGTTAAACTCAGCTTCAGATTCATTCTTAAATGCAACAGATTAACACCGTATCAGAGTCTGCATTCAAATATTTGGCTGTAAACTAAGTCAATCTGTCTATATGTTGCTGTCATAGTATGGGCAAATGTATTTGTGCTGTGTGCACAAATACATTGTCCATAAAAAACTGTTTCAATCATCAGCTCTTTAATGTCAGCTAAAACAGTTCAGTAATCTCACATGTATGTCTATGGGCATACAGTAGAGAGTCGATTATCTGAACTTATTGGGACCTAGGGTCATTCAGATAATCAAATTGTTCGAATAATCAAACCTATAATTAACTAGATAAAAAACATCTAAAATCTTGTTTTTTTTTCTGCACGCAGGAATACACTTTTCAACCATTCAGCTATTCCAGTAGACAATAAAGAATTTTTTTCACACATGAGCTGGCTACAAGCTCAAAAAATGTGCTCAAGCAAATACGTATAATGTTTACATATTCAGACTTTATGATTTTTCCTACCCGAAAACTTTGGAAGTCTGATTCTGATAATTGGCATTTGGATAATTGACTCTCTACTTTAATAAAGAGAACTCTGGAAATGTACCAGGAAATTGTATGTATGTTAATATGTATGCATGTATTTATCTCTCTATCTATCTATATATGCATTTGTTAACTGGGTAATAACACTGATTTCAATGGACCATTTTTAGCTTGAGTCTGAAACTAATAACATAAAAATGTTTAGAGGAATAAGACAAAGGAATAAAAACAGTATGACATTGTATATTACGTATGCAAACAAATGGCTGTGAAATTATAATTTATAGACAGTTCTTTGTTAATGATAAGGGTCTATATCATACTGTCGAAAGCACTGTAACAGCGAACACCACATCGTTGACAAGTATTCACCGAAATTCACTTCTGCAATTCACTGAATACTTAAAAGGCAAAGATGTAGTTTCCCAGCTACACAATTTTACCCTTTTCTACACTCTAGTGCGATCTTGGAGTTGCTATAGTTTGTTAGGGGGTGTGGGTGCAGCCCCTCACATAGGTGGGTTTGGTTTAGGTAGATTTTGTTCCGTCGGGTTACAGGGCAAGTATTAGTTTGCCCTTTAAGTAATCAGCGAATGTTGGAAGTGAATTTCGCTGAATACTTGTCGATAATGTGGTCTTTGCTGTTACGGTGTTTTGACAGCATGATATAGACCCAATGATAACACTGTTGTTATTTACAATATATACTTTGCTAGCGCATATGAATAGCAGACAATGGAGAGGAATAGGCAAAGTATGACATCGTTATGCGAGCTGAAGGATGGAGAATTAAAATGAAAAGAGGATACTATAAAATAGGGACAGAGGGATCTATGGAACTGCTGATGTTGTTACTTGTAATATAAAACAAAGGATGCAAATGTTGTTTTTATTATTTTTGTTAGGTGATTCCAATTGTTGTTGTATTTGCATATGCCTTTTTTAAATAGAATTTTATTTTAGTGCAGAATAGAGCTAGGGAAATGTGGCACTAGATTTTAATTTAGTTGGTAGTGGGGTCCCATATTTTTGGTGCTATTACTAAAGAAGAGTGATCAGTAGAGAGTTGCTTAGGTCTTGGGGATTCGGATGGTGCAGTGGTACAGCGGTTGCATTGTCACCTCACAGCAAGAGGTTCTTCAGTCTGAGTCTGTACTGGGTGCTTCTGTGTGGAGTCTGCATGTCCTACTTGCATTTGTGTGGGTTTCTTCCCATGTTACAAAAAATGTATCTAGAGTGTTTCTCCCTGGCTTCCAATGAAAATCAGCTTTGTTCCAAGTTGGCCTTTCCCTGTAAACAAACGTTAAATAAATAAATAAATAAATAAATAAATAAATAAATAAATAAATAAATGTAAGTAAAGTGGAAGGGATCTTGGTTTGTCAAGGTGAATATTTCTGTGTAAGACTTCATGCAAAGAAGGTTCACAGGTGTTTATTAGGCTAATGACCACAAGGGCATTTTTAGGCCTAGCCATGCATCCTAAATCTTGGACAAGCTCTGGTACCCTTGATAAGTGTAAGCGGGGCCTTGGGAGATGAAACATTTACAAGGAGGGGCCTTGCAGATGAACCATTTACAGGCTGACTTTGTCCATTTAAGACATAGGTGCCAAACCAGGGATGAATTTTCTGGTCCCCAACCAATTGTCCAAGTTACAGTTGAATTGGGTTAGACAGGATCTCTGCTTCACATGGATGGGAAGCCTGTTCCAGAGATTGGGTAGTCTTTGGGATAAATACCTGTCTTTCCAGCAGGTCCTATTCATATCACAGGCAAGATTTAAGTCTTTAGAATGGCTAATTATGCTGATATTTGTTTTGCGGATATGCAGGAGGTCCATCAGTGTGCGATCTGACAATGTCCTGTATTTCAGGCATAGATGTCCCCTCAACAGCTTGTAGGAGACCAAATACAGAGATAGGGCCTTGAGACAGACTGCATAGGACATTTTACTTACACCCTGTATTATTTTAGTGAGGAACCTGTAGACATTCCAATTGTTAGATATGCCTGGTTAGGTACATACCAAAGGGGCATTGTACTCAATGATAGGTGTGATGAATGCCAAATACAGTGGAACAATGACTTCATTGAATCTAAATGCTATCCCTTTCTTTATACGTTGTGCAACGTAGAATGGCACAATGTTAAAGGCTAGGTTACTGTCTATGTGTCTCTAAGTCCCTGACTACTTGGTCAGCTCTAAGGGGTGTGTTGTCAATATGACAGTTACAAGGGGTGGATGACTTCCCAAAGGATACTGTTATGCATTTCTTGGCATTTAGTTTAAGTCCATGGCTCTGACACCAGTTGTTTGTCTGTGTCAGCTCTTCTTGAAAAACATTTGTGTCAGTATGGAATTCAGTGACAGCTCCTCATTTGCAATCATCTGAAAAAGTAGTCAGCTAGAGGCCAATGACATTGGACTTGACTTCAGAGATGTAAAGGCCAAAAAGGAGTCGTCCCAGCACCAATCCCTGAGGGACTCCACTTGTGACTGGCCTTTTTGTAGAGGTGAATTCCCTAATTCTAACTTCCTGGTTCCTGTCTGTGAGCCAATTGGCTATCAACCGGGTGACATAAGGGTTTGTACCTAACCTCTTGAGTTTGTCAGCAATGCCCTATTGGGGTACTGTGTCAAATGTCTTGACCTGGTCAAGGTAGACAGTGTGAACCATTTTGCTCTCATCCATTGCTATTGCTTTGGTGACCTTCTTATAGAAGTCCACCAGGATGAGTAGACATGACCTGCCCTTGACAAAACCAAACTGGGTTGGGTCCAGTGTCTGGAGGTTTGCTATATCATTATTGATCATTTATATAATAATTCTTTCCATGGCTTTGCATATGAGACTAGTGACACCTATGGATCTGTAGTTTTCAGGATCTGTAGATGGCCCACCTTTGTGCAGAGGGATGACTGTTGCCGGTCTCCATTCATGAGACATTAAGCCTATTTGCAGGCTACAGTTCAATAGCAATTCCAGAGGGTATGAGAGGTCATATTTCATGTAATTTAGAAGGTATCCTTCTATACTGTCTGGGCCAGTGTTCTTGGCTTTGAGAGAGCATTAAGTGATAGTGGGGGGGGGGGGGGGTTATATTTCATGGTATTTCATAAGGGTAGGTTGAGATGGAGAGAGAGGGATGAAGTTGGAGCTGAATTTGTCGGAGTAGGTTTGCTATATCTTCTGGCCCAGTATAGGTGGCTCCATTTACAATGAGCTTTGCACACAATTGTATATTGCCTTTGAGGTTGTGGACATAGTTAAAGAATGTCTTGTGGGAGTTCTTGGACTGGGAGACCAAATTTACCTCAAATTTGGCTTTGGTTGACTTTATTTGTCCTCTGAGTTGTTTGTTTAGTTTGATGAGAGTGATTTTCTCCTTCTGTGTGCTGCACTTTTTATTTTTTCCATGATTTTCTTCCTTCTGTTATACAGCCTATTGATTTTGTGATTCCACCAGGGTGGCTTGTTTTTTGCAGGGTTTATGTGAACATTTCTGCATAGGCAGCAGTGTTGTCAGGGTTTATGGGGGCTTGTGGTTTTGCCAGTTTATCACTTAATACCAGGAAGTTAGCCTTAGACTAATTCCTGAATATTCCAGGGTTATATGGGCATCCAGGTTTTATTTTTACTTCAAATGAGACCATTTTGTGGACTGGCCTTACCAGGGAAGATATTACACTAGGGGGTGTGCAGCACTATACCATATTAATGAGGACCAGATCCAGTATTGTTGCACCCCTGGTTGGTGTAATGACAGTGTGGTCTAGGGAGTTTGTGCTTACAAAATCTAGGAATCTCTGGGCCTGTACATCTGGTGTCATATAGAATTCCTAGTTGATAGTGGGGTAATTAGAGTCGCCCATGAATATGGTACTGGGTTGGATGGTGAGTGTTTCTACTAAGTTTTAATACACTGTGTGGGTTTCCTGGGTCATAGAGGGAGACCTATAGCATGCAAGGAAGTAATATTGGGTTTTGCTTATGGTGATTTGAACATGCAGAAGCTTAAATGCATTTTCCTGTTTGACTAGCCTTGAGGTATATTTATTTTTCCTGAAAATCAAGACATCTCCACCTTTAGTCCCTGTCTGTGCAGCAGCTGGTCTATATTTGTGGAAAACGTTGTAACCTCGCACTGTTGATGTGACTCTGTGGCTTTAAATCATGTCTCAGTGACCGCACAAATGTCAGCATTCTCTGGAGTGAAGTGAGCTTCTAGGGAGCGGAGTTTTTTGTTAAGACTCCTAACATTGGGAAGTAATATCTTTAGATTTTCTTGTTTTTTTGTTTTTTTTTGCTATGCCTGAATTACTTTCAGTTTGGCATTACCTAAAAAAGTAACTACGGGGAAAGACAACATCTTAGTTAATATCCAAAAGACTAGAGGGGAGAGGTGCAGACCATCCCTGGGAAAGTAGCATGGCCTGTTGACAATCTCCTTCCATGCTGACAAATATTGCACCCCATTTGAATGACACCATAAACTAAGCCAATTATCACAGTCAGTCATGTTTTGTTCATATTGTGGCATCATCCTTGGAGAAGGTAAAATGCTGTTCAGTGCTAGGCTCATATCAGCCAGGGACACATATTCCAAGATCTCCATGATGTCTCTCCATATAATGTCTCAGGTCATTTACACCCATATGGACTATGACTGAGTCATACTGGTACTTTTGCAGTCCAGTGACTTGAGTGCGTGTGTAATGGTGCAGCATGTGTACTACTGACACCCTTATTGACATTAGGTGTACTTTTATGTCAGAGCCTTGTCTATAGTGACATTGATATGATATGTGAGAGATGTATTTTGGTTGTCAGTAAACATGAGGCAATTTCTACATTGCCTCGGGATGCCCATACCCACCAAGCATGGAGATAGTGAGAAAGTTCATATCCATGGCAACAGACCCCTTTTTATTGATTAGCCAGTTGGAGCGAAGCTATAAAGCAGTGTCAGGAGTATCTGGTTGCAACTCTGAAGACAGTGCTTGTCACTGCAAACTAGTTCTCTTGATTCCTGCTAGATATTGCTGAAAGTTCAATTGTGCTTTTACTGGAAACATATCAGCTTAAGGTGTCTGTGGCTATACAGGGCACTGCCAAACACATAAGGGGAAACTAATAAGTACAGCCTAATAATTTATGGATCAAGTATTTAGGCATATATTCTGAAGTTAGAAACAAATTAAGCAGTACTTACTGAAAACAAAGAATTAACTTGTCAAGAATGATGAAAAGGGGGAATCGCATGAATGGCTACTACTAGAGCTGGTCTCACCACAGCTTCACTCTGCTTGGATACAATGCTCCTTTGCTTCTTCTCTCACCAGAAGCAAAACATTTGCACCAATCCCAAGATGAGAAGCAGGCCACAGCCTGTTTGGTGATCCACAGTCTTGTCCCAGATGATGCAAAGGTCTGTAGGCTTGCTGTAGCCTTTTCCTGGTAGGTGCCTTGAATAGAAACCAGAACAATCAGGAACATCAAGCACAGACACCCAACCAGAAACAGTCAGGAATCAATGTTCTCTGCTCTTTCTCTCACCAGGCACAAAATATAAGCACAAATGTTTAAGTGGGGAGCCACTAATTTTAAAACAGTAAGTTAGATTGGAAGGGGGTAGACACTTTGTATTCTGGTTTTATGGAATACAGTGGTCTGGCCAATAAATTTAAAGAGTTAAAAAGGGGTGATTTCACAAAATGATAATTTTGTGCTTGCTCACAAGAGTCAGTGAAAGGAGAGAAGGAAGGAGATCTGTGTTCAAATAAGAGGCAGGCAACTAGAAAGACAGTCGAGTTTAAGAACACAACACACCAGAGAGGGAGGGTGGGAAACAATTTAATTTCTGTCTGACTCACATGAGACACAGCTAAAAGCAGAATACAAGTAAAACATGGTCTAATGAAAATCACAATATAAAAAATAGAAGAAGGCAATAAATAAATACAAAATACAAGAAAGCAAAAGCAAACTAACCTTTCCCTCACAGCAAGTTGTGGCAGAGTCTGGGTGAGCCTTTCCAGTAAAGCAGTAAGGAATGACTCTGTGTTGATGAATTTGCAGGTCAGAGATGCTAGAAGTTGTGTTCATCTCTACTTGACTAAGAGACATTTAGCTATCGTTAGTCAGATGCAGAGATGTTCTTTTTATAGGGATTAGGTCCTGAATCTGTGCATACTGTTTGAAGTGGTTTGTGGTGAGGATATATTCTTCTTTAAGGCAGATGCAGATGTAATAACATGCAGGCTGTATTCTGACTGTAGTAATAAGTTAATTTTACCTGTGGCTATTCTATTTGTTGATAAACGGAAGTGAAAAGGTTTTATCTTTGTTTTTTGTGAATTGGATATGGTATTGGAAGATTAAAATAGACCAGATTCCTAGATACTTGTACTGATGGACTGTTTCAATGGATACTTGGTTGTTAAAGTGAATAATCCAGTGTTTGGGGCATCTAGACGATCTTTAAGAGGTCTTAAAGAGCATATATTTGGTTTACTTGTTGTTACATTTCAGACTGTGGTCCTGTAACTACTAACTTAAAAAGTGAGGTTGATTTCTATGTTGCTTTTTACAATTGAATATGAAGTACTTGATCCATAAAAGTTATATAAGTATGCAGTCTGCAATCAAAATGAGCAGAATCCAATGAACAGAGAAATTAACAACGATACCACAGAGTATACAGTTTAGTCTACTAAAAGTATGGGAGACGGAAATTCTCTGTTTGCAGAGGCAAGCACAAATTGTGAGTGTCTGGGTTAACAACACGACAAGTGCTGTGATACAAGATACAATTTCTGTAGATCCACGAGACTTAAATGGATCCTGAGAGAATGATACCATTTGCTGACACTGCAGGAAGTAGTTGCTGCAATGCCTGATATAAAGCTTTTATCAATACTGAATGCTAATCAATAATTTTGAAAAATCACCTCTAAATTTTGTACATTAAATGTGCCATTAGAGAGGTACAGGATTTTTATATTTCCATTTAGTACCTCAGCAATTCCTAACAGACTGCGGTGGTGGTGCTGCGGTAGCATTGTCACCTCACAGTAAGACATTGTCCTGTTCGATTCTCAGCTAGAGCGTCTTCTGTGTGGAGACATGCGTGAATGGGCATACCTTCATTGAAGGTTGTGCATCAGGGCTGGCAACTCGGCACATAAAAATCTACTGCCAATCATTAGTGGACCGGAGTTCCGCTGTGGCGACCCTAACCGGGAAAAGCCGAAAGACACAACAACAACATCCTCAGCAGTTTCTAGGTCTGTGCTGCATCTGTTATGATATTGAAGGCCTAGAAGGTATTTTAAATATTATTGATTATGTTTTGTTCGGGAGTATCACAATACAAGAGCTGAGATCAGATTAATAAAGCTGCTGGACAGAAATAAATTCACGAGGATTGAAGATGAACAGAGAAAAGTGAAAGATCAGACTGGTGTGTTATCTTTGAAAAATATGGGTCACCTTCTAATTCAATAAGAGTTACAGCCAGCCACTGATAAGGTACTGTCGTTAACATGCAAATACCTTCAGACTATTGCTCATTAATAGGATTTTTAGAGATAGTGGTCAGACTATCAAGCCAGCAGCATTGAACCAATAAAGAGTCTGGTCACAACTGTACCTAAACTGAAATATTATAATGCAACATTACCTACAATACTTTGTGTGGTTGTAAACCAGAAAGGGGACAGACCTACTGTCTATTCATCAAGAGCTTTAACAGATGCACCAGCCAGTTGCATACAGACTGAGAAGGAGATGCTGGCCTTAGTCCTTCTTTGCTAGATATTTCACAGTTGTGTGCTGAGGAACCATATTAGTCCCTTAGAAAGTATAGAAACTACAAGGCTAGACAGCAAGGAATGTTGTAAACATTTCAGAAATATGATGCTAAAGTGAAGTTTAAACCTGGAGAGCTAATGTAACTGTGGCTTATTGTCCCACAAAAATAAACACATCAAGCCTGTGCGACCATTTATTTACAAGTCATATCTGTTACTGTTCAAAATTTGGACCAGTCATTACATAAATACAATATAACCAAGTTTATCATAAGGTAGGCTCCTGTAGCCAGGTGGCATGCCAAACTAGCCCCTTGTGGTTAACCAACTGAAAGTGCCCCTCAGCGCCATAAGATTATCACATAGCAACATAAGAATCACTCACATGCACTAATAGAGTTATTGGCCTAGTGCACCGTGGGGCTCTGGGGCACAGGAGGGACAGTCCAGCTGGCAGCCTGTCTCCACCCTTCCCTGCCACATCACATAACTAGTGAAATACAATAAGAATCTACATGAAATTTAGTTTATAATGTCCATGAATCAAATTCATGGCAACAACAGGAGAAACAACAGTTACTGCATGCTCAGCATTTTCTTGATATCCAATGCCAAGTCCAGTTTAAACAAATCCAGACCAATAGAAGATAGGTGGACACCACCTGGGCAAATCCATTTGGGGCTCTTGTCTCCAAATCCCCAGTGTTCAGTGACATGATATATCAAAAAAGCAGAGTCCTGGCTACTCTTTGACTGAAAAAAATTGTGGTTTGCTTCAGCCACCCCAGAAGAATCAACTTTATGCCAAGAAGATCCTAGGATAATGGTGGACCAAACCAGTAAGGTATCTAGCAACTGCTACTAAATTGAAGTAATTGCCTTAAAGCTGATGGCCAACAGGTACTGTTTGGGTACCCAACCTTTATCATTATTTGCCAAATGCAGCAACAGCAAATGAGGTTACTCATTCTGGAATATTATGTCACTTAGGGTGGATGCCAGCTAATCCTAATGCATGCCTGGGATACTTCTCCACCTCTCCATTACACTTCTACTCAGGCTAGGGCTAGGACCAAGTCAGCCCTGTTCATGTGATCTGTCAGCCTCTTGTCTGCTAGGGGACTGAACAAGTGTCCCAAAACAATGTGTGTGAGACCTGCAATATAAACAGAATGGGCATTGCATAAGCATGATAATGCACTGTCTAACATAACTGCGGAAAGCAGAGGATGACCACTGCCTCATTAATTTCATGACTTCTACAGATCATACTTCCCTTACTAGGTCTGAAGCCCTGCCAATGCAGAAAGAGTGGGTGAAGTAACCTAATGTAGGCAGTCTTAGGGGGAAAGTTTGACAGAGAGTGTTAGCTGCCCAGTTTTTGGGCACAATCAGCCACCCCTGGGAGTATACAAACTATCTCCTCTAGAAAACCACTGCCAGTCACCCTCTTCTTAGTAAACACCCACTGAACTGGGCAAAGAATAGCCCGAACACATTTGTTCAGGATGAATTGCCGACCATGCCAGAGATGATTGGCCTTAGACCTGCCTAGCCATATAATCACAGAATCATGCATTATGGACACATACCCCACTGTCAAAGATCCTAGAAGTTCACTGACCCAAAAGACCCCCCCCCCTCAGTACATCCTACGGAAAAAGTGTCCCTGACAACATAAGAGTGATAGTCCTGTTGGATGGATTGTGTACCCCTGATGACACTGACAAGTATATTTCAGCAATTTGGCCTCGTGTAGTCCATGAAGAAACCTTTTTATTTTCCCATCTGAAGAGCAATCTGGATATTAACCAGGATTTATATTTATCTTGGAATACTGATACCTGAGCCCATAGGCTGTATTTGGGGACTATTGATGAATATGCAAGGTCTTAACCTCCTCATTCAAGGAACAAAAAAAAAAAACAGATACTGCCTGAAAAGTAGGGGAAACCAGACCCATTCACCCTCTGGTAAGCATTGACAAAGCTGAAGGAAGAAAGGAAAGGATGACTGCCCCATAAGTTCTCAAGCTGCTGCCTGCCCACTACTTTCCATCTGGGGCTGATAACTCAGGCCTATCTATCTTTGCCCTGAGACAAGTATTTCCATGTCGCTATTCCCATTTGAGGATCCTGTTCAATGCCTTCAGCCTCCTGAAATTCTGGTAGT
The DNA here is from genome assembly GCF_019279795.1 of Protopterus annectens. NCBI lineage: Eukaryota > Metazoa > Chordata > Ceratodontiformes > Protopteridae > Protopterus > Protopterus annectens. The sequence continues at coordinate 212,885,928 of NC_056747.1, read as the reverse complement.
AACAGATCCACAAATGTCCACCCCTGAATCGTTGTGTCTCCAATATAGTAAGGAAATATGTTAGTAAGGAAGAAACTGCTGAGAGTGTTTCTCTGAAATGATTGCCATGAAAAGAATATACCTGATGACCCATTTGTCCCAACTTCTTAGCGGAACCTTACCCATTTGTCACTTTTTCTAATTCTACTACTGCAGAGGTGAGATTTTGGATCCTGTGGACTCTGCTTCTTTAAGAACTAAATTCCTTTTGGATCTTCTAAATTGAAAACATCAGTATATTCACCACTGCTGATCCTGTCTGGAAAGCCACAGGTATGTGCAATATTATTACCGCTCAAGGGTGCCCAAGCCCTGCTTCATATGACAATATTTGACTGGGTCCGGGAAAAACATTCTGGCAATGACTCCAACTACTTTGTTGAAAGAGAAGACTGAGAAAAGGGCAACTTCTCAAAGGTTAGACCTTGTACGCCTCGCAGTGTGAAATACCCCTAAGGCCCTACCATGGCCGACATCATCTATGCCACACTCTAGCATCTTGCTTCTATTTTCCCCAGACAGTGTATCCAGAAAACCACCTAGTTATTCATGACTATTCCTCTACTGACTGCGCATGAACTCCAATATTACCTGTATCAACCACTGGCCGATCATTACCTGAATGCGTATCCACAAGTTACCCTAGAAATGGCCTGGTCCCTAGCTGGATGCTCTGAAACAGGTTCTGCAACTTCCTTGTGGCCCCTTTATTTTAGTTTCTTAGCTAACCTTGCCGAACCCTGAGCTTCTCCTCTCCTTCACAACACCTCACTCTACTTCTTCACAGGGGCGTGGAATCGACCGGAGACATTTCACCCACACATTCCTAAAACATTGCCCTGGCCTGTGAGGCAAGTAACTCCCATATGGCCTTCGGTTCTTCAAATGAAGACACTGTATCTGCAGAAAAGTAGAAGAATGCGTGAGAGAGTGATAAGAAGGAAGGAAGGAAAAATGAAAGAAAGAAAAGTAAGTTACTATAGATTGTTATAAACTAGCCAAATCACACATGACACTGCACCACCCGCTCATAAACCCGACAGGCATTTACCTCAACTTTCTCAAACAGCTCAGGTAAATTCGACATTGTACTGCTTAGCACCCAAAGAAATGGATGGGGGAGGTAAAAAAATTCTGTTTACATGAAGTCTGACATCACCTTGTGAAGAGAAAAATGAAAACTTCTTTATTTATTTATTTATTTATTTTTGTTGCTGTTTGTGTTCACAGCTTGAAAGAACCCTACCCTCCAAAGCAATATCTTGTCTACAACCATTGTGACTACCTGTGGACAGCCTGACAAGCTCTGACTGGATATCTTGGAGCTTGCATAGTTTATTTAAATACCAGACGACACTAAACATGTATTAATTTATTTTGAAATAACTGCTTTAAGTAACTCATGAATAATGGAGAAGAAATCTGTAGAATTGTAGGATGGCCAGACAATGCAGAATGTCTTAATCTTTTAATCAAACTTTATTATATCTTTAAAGAGGCATTGTCTTGGAGAATGGATCCTGTTTGAAGATGAAAAACGTTAGTCTCTTTTAGTTAAGGAAAAGAATATTGCAGAAAAATTGTAAGTCACATATGAGGATATTTAAGTGGAAAGAGAGAGCTAAAAAGATCAGGTATTACTCCAGTGTGATATCATAAATAGAACAAATACTGCAGAATTATTTTTATGGCATGCATAGAAATCAAAACCAGAAAGTAATGTATATTATGCAATACCAACATTGCCACAGTGGAAAGTAGGAACTGACATTTTGCATTTTAATAGTCCTAATTCCTATTAAGTGTTGACTACTTTTAAAATGCCCAGAAGTCATTAAACAGTGGTATAACAGTCAAATCAGTGATGTGTGTTCAAGCCAAGACATAGAATAAACAGCAGGAGATGTCAGATAATAGAAACTTTTCAGGTCATGGATATTTCTAGTTCCAGTAACCATTTAAAAAATCAAGAACCGCTACATCAAGTCCCAAAACACAGGGAGTGAATGTCCGAAAATGGGCTTACATATATTAATTCCAAGATTGCCATTTCTTGGAATATTCTGTTTTCCGTTTTCTCCAAGGTGTGGTGATCTCAAAGTAGGTTTATATAAATTTGGGGGGGGGGGGGTGTAAGTGATACAGCTCTCCTGCAAAAAAGAAGTTTAAAGGAGAGTGATTTTTGAGATTTGCTCTTTTTCTCGTTTTCCGTCTTTTTTGCTTTTTTGGCTTGCCAGCACTCAGCATTTTGAGTGCTGACAATTTGAGTAGGGAGCCATTTCCACACGTCACATCCACTGTATCTGTAATATAATGGACAAGTGGAACACTTGATGCATACTGTTAAATATGTGATGAAATGTAAAGCTTCATAAAACTGACCATCCACTTAGCATTTCTGGACTTTAGAAGCTTTTTTTTGTGATCTGTATTACTATCTCATTCACCCTTATTGTTGGGAAGAGGGCTAAGGTCCAAGCTCCCAATTCTTTCCACAATGATAGTTGCAGAGAGCAGAAAGCAAGCATCAGAGCTTCTTAAGAATGGCAACTAAATCAATAACACGACCAAAATAGGTCTTTTCTGAGGAAAGGAGTATCAAAGGAGAACAAAGAAATTTTAAAAAGTATGTGTGTGCGTGTGTGCGTGTGTGTGTGTGTGTGTGTGTGTGTGTGTGAGAGTGTGTGTGTGTGTGTGTGTGTGTGTGTGTGTGTGTGTGTGTGTGTGTGTGTGTGTGTGTGTGTGTGTGTGTGTGAGACTGAGATCGATTGAGCAGTGGCAGTAGAAGTTAAGAGGTTAATATACCTCTCAACCTATTGCTCAAGAAATCTGGATAAAGCCAAAAATAAAGGGGGGGGGGGGCAAGGGCTCAAAAAGAGGAACAGTCTTTTAATATTGCTGTTATAAAATTAGAATGTTGCTAGAATAACAGGATTTGTGCTAGGGTGCATTTTCTGAAGGAAATAAAGTCTGAAACTCAAATGTATGTCATTATTTAGTGACTTCAATTCCCAATGAGTGGCAAGAAATCACAATTTTTATCAGTAAGGGACCAAAAAGTGAGAAAAATATATATGGACATTTTTTGAAAATGTTATATTTTGGATGTAAAATACTTCTTCCAACACAATTTGCCTATACTATAGCACATTGGCAACATTAAGCAGTGGAACTATTTTACATCAAATATATAAAAAAATAATAAAGTAATAAGCAAAACACAACAATTTTATAGACAGACCATTCTGTAAGTATAATAATGCCTTCCAGGGTGTATGTTACTGTATAAATAATGCCTTTCCAGGGATTAGAGGCCCTCTGTTGATGGTGTTAGGCCTCATAACACCCGTGGGTGTGCATTATTTACAAAGTAACACACACGCTGTTGGGCATTATTGCTTGCTTAATGTTTTATATGATTATGTATCGTACACTTCTGGGTAGAATTTTAAAATGGTCCTCTTGAATTAGTATTCTATGCCATTTAACAAATGGAAAATAAAAAAAAATGATTATAAGCTACTGTCAGCAGATGTTTAAACTTAAAAATTAGCACGAGGAAGGATAACACCTTGCTTCTATTATTTCTATATAAATAGCAATTTTCACATCAGCAGTTAAAGAACTGTCATTGTTTGGTTATGATGGTGGTCTGAGGAATAAACTACTTGCTACCTCTTTGACAATATTGAGAAGGGATGAAGGAATGAAGGAAACTAGCAGGGTGAGGTAGGATACATTGAATGGGGCATGCTACTTGTAAAATACAGTACTTTGCTATACTATCCTGTGCTGTTTTCTAATAAACATTGAAGAAGTAACACTAACTACTATAATTTAGGTTTCTCTTTTTTTGTTGGATAAGATGGTTTCTTTTGGGGATGTAACCACTGAAGTTAATGCCCACTACATCTGCTGGATGGCAGGACTTCTCACCAAATCTGGACATCATTAGCTACAATAACATTTCCCTTATTCTCATGGTGTTACGTTACTTATCCAGGCAGTTAATTAACAGAACCTCAGGCTATAAAATGGAATTCTCTTCATATAACTTATTCGGAACTTGTGTTTTAAGGAATTAGGCAAGTTTACAACATGTGTATTCTGTAACTAACAGTCTATGGTGAAAATTCTTTTGGCTGAGAGATTTGAGAGAACAAAAGAACATTAAGAAGGTAAAGTAGGTTTGACTAACCTTTGCAATCTCACAAATAAATGCAAGGCCTGGAAACTGTGGCACCATGAGAAAATTATATTATATTTAACATATTTCTAAAGTATGCAAAAGTTTTATTCATTTCTATGTCTGTTTATGCTTCTGGAGAAATAGTGAACTGGATCACAGTAGCTCAACAAGCAAATTTAATCAATTATGAAATACAATGCGTTCATATAGATTCCAATATGGTAAGATGGATAGCCAAATAGCTAAAAGGCAAATCCCATACAGTGCAGGGAACAGGCACCTCATAACAGAATGTGAAGGTGACCAGTGGTGTTCCATAGGGCTCAGTGCTGTGACCTCTTTTGTCTGGCATTTACTTTTATGATTTCCAGACCATGAACCAAGGTTTCTGGCTAACCAGCTCTGCAGATGTCTGTAAATTAAAAGTTATTGTCATGTCCCGTCTCTGATGCCCCAGCTAACCAGCAAGACTGTACAATTATAAATATTGGGAATACAAAAAAAAACAGGCTCCGATCAAATGTTAAAAAGTGAGATATTGTCACATTTGGTAGACAACCTCTCCCCACCATAAAGCAGAGGCAACACCACACTTCAAATTCAGAATGTTGTAAGGGACCTAGGAATGTGGATTGATAATTCCCTCTGCTTTCACCATCCGGTAATAACAGCTGCACTAAGTAGAATGGCTTTCTGACTACTAATTGTCAAAAGATTAACATCCAGATCTCAAGAGAACTTTGTTCCCTTACATTCAGCATTGATTAGCTAATTATTGAATATAGTGCACACTTTAGAATGTACCTCACTTGACATATCAAGCAACTAGAAAGACCCCAAAGGTTTCTAAGAAAGAAGGTCACATGCTTAAAAACACTAAACTATCGGGAAAGGCAGGAAGGACTGTCACTGTACCAGTATCATATAGACTGCTGGCTTCCACACCATTGGAGATCCAGTGGTGTTGGACCTCTAGCATCTCCACAAATCATATAGTCCCACAAACCTCAGAACCAGGGAACTAAATCCTAACTAGCAGATAAATAAAACATGTCTGAAGTACAGGCTAACACAGAAGGTTTTTGGCTAATGAAAATCTCATATGACTGCAAACTAGGAGCCATAATCAAGTTCCCAAATGATGTGGACATCCTACAGAAGGGCCTCACTGAGACGGATGCCTGGTGTCAGAGCCATGACCTCAAGCTCAATGCCAAAAAGTGCATTGTCATCCCCATTGGTAAAAACTCTGTACCCATGAACTACCACCATAGGTGGCAGTCTACTTAATGCTAAATGTGTCTCTCCTTTGATAATCACATCGCCACAGTAGTCAGGAAATCCTTCTATGTGGCACACCTCATCCAGGATAAAAGAGGTCATTGTTCCCCTCTAATTGACACTCATTAGACCCATTCTAGAGTACAATGCCCCTTTTGGAATGTACCTCACAAGACATCTGCAGCAGCTGGAAAGGCCACAGAAGTACCTCATAAAGTGGATTATTGGGCTCAAACAGATGCCCTACACTGACCGTCTCAAAAAACTCCAACTTTACTCCGCAGCATATCGCATACTCCGAGGTGATCTCTGCCTAACATATAAAGCTAAGTCAAATCCAGAGCTGTTGGACATGCTACACCTAAAGAAATCCCTATCCCTCCGAGCTACATGCTCTAGGGACCTAAACCTTTCACTACAATAAACAAGACATGCTGAAGGGATAGATTCCTGTCCCAGAGACTTCCCATACTCTGGAACAAGCTACCCAACTATGTCAAGCAAAGTTCCTCATTAGCACTCTTCAAGAAAAATCTTGATGAGTGGATGGGAAATAGGAAATACACCCCAGGGATCACTTCTGTGGCTCTGCTCGACAGGGGCACAGGAAAATAACTTTCTTGGGTGGCATAAGCCAGGGAACCTTGTTGGCTAGGCTTACTTAGGCCCTTGGGCTGATAGCCTAGTACCTACCTATGAGCCTATGAACCTATGGTGTATATATAGGTCATTACATCTCTGGAATACACTTCCCATGCAGTTCAAGCAGTGTGATACTCTATCTTCCTTCAAATGGGACATGAATGATTGCATGGGTATTCACAAATTCACCCTGGGCTGGCTTGACACTCCCCAAGTGCAGGGGTAGAGTGTAAGAGTGGACACTGGTAAGGTGTAAGTGGTTACATGACTCTGTTGCCTTAATTCTCCAATAATCATATGGGTAGTGGCAGGTTTAAATGGAAACAGAGGTGCTTGGAATCCCCATTTGATATACCCATCCACCTCCCCTTTACTTGCTGTAATGTCCAATATCCTTGAGTTGGACAGAATATTTCTACGGCACAAATTCAATTTCCTTTTTTGTGAACATTAGCCTAAGGCATATGCATGTTTTTGAAAAGCACTTTATTGCAATATCTACTAAAGAGTGCTTATGTGTTCCAGTTCTACTCACTCTCACCATGCCTTACTGACCGTCACTGTCCACTAATGAATTAGGGAATCCATTGGAAGCCAGAAAATGGAGAAATTCTTAAGGTGTGGGTGATAAGTTCCATGTGCATGAAAATGAAAAACATAGACATAGGCAATTAGATGGAAAGAAATGCAATTATGAAGATTATTGGTCAGAATTCAGTCTGTTACTTTTGTAATACTTGTTAAATTTGTTTAATTATTTATGCTCTCATTCACAGATTAACTGTCTTGTTCACTTCATAATATTCACATATTTTATCCTTGTAAGCCACAGTTTCCAAGAAGTCCTAATTTGTTATGGAAATTTAGGGTCTATATTATTTGTCAAAAACTGACTTCAGTGAACGGCCATTCATTGAACATCAATCAGCAAATGACTGTTCATTGAACATTCACATCAATGAACGTTTTTCACAGGGCAGTGAGTTACTTGGCCAAAATGCCAACCATCACACACACACACTGCAGTATATCAAACCCACCAAGGTGCGGGCCCCCCACCACCTCTACTTATATATACCACCGCAGAGATCACACTACAGTGGGAAAAGGGCAAATTTCCAAATGCTGGCTAAATAACTCACTGCCCTGTGAAAAAACTTTATCTGATGTGAACGCTCGATGATTTATGTTTGATGAACAGACATTCGCTGAAGTTAGTTTTCAGTGAACTAATATAGTCCTGGAAATTTATAGCAGTTTTTTCATATTTTTTCACAATAATTGAGGTGTCATTAAGATTTACAGCTCTTTGTTAATGAACAATACTGCATCGTCTTGAGTTAGTCTAGTTGTATCCTTATCTTGCAAGAATGAGTGTGTGCATCTGCAGTATGCAGACATCAAAAGATAAAGCTGGGTTCTGTCAAGAAGAAACTGGAGCCTTGGTTAATCACGTAAATATTTTAACTTTGCAGCAGTGAGTAATTAATAAATAAATAAACAAACAAACATTTTGACACTGTATTACTTTCACATGAATCTAAACAGCAATAGATGATGTGTTTGGTGTTCTCCTCCCTTGTTTTGGGTAGTTGAGAAAACTGATTGACTTTATTTAATTATTTAATTCACTTTGTGAAATACAGAGTATTTTTCTATTGAACTGTTGTGTGTTGCCAGATAAATTGTTGTGGGTTATATCAGTAATAAGTACATGACCCCCTACAGTATTTGCATAGCTGGCCTTAGGCATAGGCCAATTAGGCAGCTGCCTAGGGCATCGCTGTAGCAGGGGCACTTTTCTAGTATTTATTTGGTATAGGTAGACCAGGATGGGGGTGCCATGGAGCCCTTTTGCCTAGGGCACTAGTTGACCTAAGGCCACTCCTGAGTATCTGTGACTTAGGCAAAGAGTTTACTACTTTTTATGCACCGTGGCAGTTACAGTTCTGTAAGTGGAAATGCAAAGAGCCTGAACAGAGCAGATTGAGATGTACAAAAAGAAAAACGATGGGTTAAAAGTCACGACTATATAGTTCTGGGTGTCCTCGATATATGCATCAAGATGAGCAGGAGGAATGTTGGCATGGAATACCGGTGTACCTGAAAACACACATTTATGTGGTATACTCTGGTGTGGTTTAGCATCTCTGCACTGGTGATGTGGCTGAGGCTACATGAAGAATAGGAATGCTCACACATATATGGTTGTGTAGTGGTAAGGGATTTATGGCTATGGAGTCATGCAGGGACTGTTGTGCAGCATTGCCACTCATCCTGTTCGATATTAATACTCAGGACTGATTGTGCTTAAAAGAATCACCAAGATGGCATGCACTTTACATTAGTTTACTGCAATATCCCCTTTCACAGAATCTAAGAGGAAAGCGGTACCAAAAAGATAAGAAAGCACTTATTTACTGAAGCAGGGCTGCTCCTTGAATGAATGGTGCTTAATGCTTTGCAAATGTCAAATGTAGGTGTTTCAGCTGTACCTGAAACAGCAGTAAGACAAAAAAAGTTAGGCTATGGGAAGAATAATAGACTTCAATTTAAACAAAAAATTAAGACTGAACCAGTGATGCATTCTTTTACCTACCTATCTGTCTTTTGTGATGCAGTGATGCTCTGACCATCAGCCATGGCATCTTGGAGAAGTAGCGGACTTTGTCACCTAAACAAAGAATATGGGTGACCCAAGAAGTATGTTTGTATCTTGTTTTTTATTTTTCAGTAATAATTAAACCTTTGTCTCTTACTCTATGAACCCCTTTTCTTTGCTAGCCTATGTTAAAGAAGTTTGATTTACTGGAATTTTAAGTAAAATAATTAAATTGTAGTCTAACTTTTCCTGCCATAAAGAAATACAGAAGGGGAGAAAGAATCAGGGGAGGTGCCCTGTCAAAAGTTATGGCAAAACAAATGTTTATGCATTCCAGCATTTGCAACTCTAGCTAGGGAAGGATTTAGCATAATGGTTAAGGTATTTACCTCATAGATACAAGGTACAGGGTTTGATTTTCACTCTTGAAGGAAATTGGCTAGGCTCAAAATGATCCACAAGGGCAGTTATCCTATTAGTTGCCTATGTGTCTATTCTGCGCATTTCTCACTTGAGACCATCCCTGATTTTTAGGGTTGACTGTGATTATGGTTCAAAAGATTGCTCTATCTCTCCTGATCCTTCTCAAACTGTTGATTTTTGAGAAAAGGTGATGGACTTACACTTATGTCAATAATTAATTATAGAATTATTTTACTCAAGAAAATGCATGTTAAATTCACAAATTCTTTATTCTCTCAGCTTCTCGGGTTAATAGCACTAATATTATAAAAGGTGTCCTGGGTCATTTCTCATTTGTCACTGATTCTGAAGGAAAGTGATTGGGAGCTTTACATCTCCTGTGTGGGGCTGAATTTTCTAATTATTTCATTCCTAGCTGCAAGATCTGTTCTCTTATATCATCTTTTTTCCCATCTGTTTTACAGGGGAAGACAAAAGGTGTAATTTTATTCATCTGGATTGTGTGACCTTATTTAACATTCAGGATGACAAACTCTATGTCTTATTACCTGTCCCAGTCAGAAGAAATGACAGATGCACTAACGACAGAGTGCAGGTGTGATACTGAGGTATGTAGTACCATTTTTTTTATGATGGATCCATTTTAGCACATCAAATGGCATAAATGGAATGTTTTCAGTTTGACCTGTCCTCTTGCTACCATTAGACAGAACCACACATAGGACTGCAAGACAAAGCTTTTAGTAGTTCATAATTTTAAACCTAAATATCTTGCCAGATGCCACTGTCTTCACTACAGGTCAGTGAATTCACATTCCCTAAGTGAATGCCTTCTACCAGCACCTACAGGACTGCATGGATCAGGCAATCCCAAACAAAACTAAGACTCTCTGTACCAAAGGCACGCGTCCAGTCTGGTGGACCCCAGCCATAAACAAGCTCTACAACAAAAGGAGGAAGCTACTACAAGATAGAGCAAAATCCCTGAAAAGTAAGACACCTTTGATCATTATAAGTAAAAAACTAAGAGCTCTCATAAAATCATCCAAGGCAAATTTTGAGAGAAAAATCGCCAAGGACTCTAAAGACAATCATAAGGCCTTCTTTAGCTATGTTAGAAACCTAGGAGGAAACTCCCAGATATGCTCAGAATTAGTTCAAAATGATGTGAAAATTACTGAACCTACACACATTGCCAACATACTGGCTGACAGGTTCAGTGCAAACTTCTCCCCCCCCTCCCCCCCAAAAGGAGAGATATCTATTCCAGAGGATTGTAGCTCCCCAAACATCTCCAACGCCCAGGTGAGAACTGCCCTCACTAAGGCAAAACACAGCATCCATGGGACCGGATGGTGTCCCCGGCTGTGTGCTTCACGAACTCAATGAGGAATTAAACCCACAGTTAGGACAGCTGTTTAATCTTAGCCTCACCTCAGGATACGTACCCAAGGAGTGGCGCATGGCGACTGTGGTCCCACTTCATAAGGGCGGTGCCTCCACAGACCCTGGAAATTACCACCCCATTAGCTTGACAAGCCTTATCTGCAAAGCCATGGAGAGGATCATAATGGAACTCATAAATAAAGACATAGGGAACTTGCAGACTTTGGATCCAACCCAGTTTGACTTTGTCAAAGGCAGATCCTGCCTCTTAAACTTGGTTGACTTTTTCGAGACAGTCACCAAGGCCATTGATGAGGAAAGGCAGTCCATACAGCCTACCTCGACCTGACAAAGGCCTTCGACACAATACCCCACTCAGGTATCATCGAAAAACTCATCAGCTTGAATGTAAACCCATACATCACAAGATGGGTTGCAAACTGGCTAAGTGACAGAACCCACAGGGTCAGAGTTGCTGGAGCCATGTCAGACTCAAAGCCTGTCACAAGTGGTGTCCCACAGGGCTCAGTCCTGGGTCCACTCTTGTTCGGCATCTACTTTTCTGAAGTACAAGCAAACACAGGAGGGTTATGGCTGACAAAGTTTGCAGATGACTGCAAACTGGGCCATAGTCGAAAACACATCTGACACAGATATCCTCCAGAAGGGCCTCACAGAAATGGATAACTGGTGCCAGAGCCATGGCCTGAAGTTAAACGCCAAAAATGCATAGTCATACCCTTCAGGAAAAACAAGGTTACCCCTAGCTACCATATAGGTGGCAATCCACTGAGCACAGAAAAGTCATCAGGGATCTGGGGACCCAGGTTGACAGTAGCCTTCGTTTGACACTCATGTTGCTAAAGTAGTTAGGAAAACCTTCTATATCGCCCACCTGATCATGAAGGGATTCACATCTAGATCAAGGGAGGTCATCGTCCCCTGTACTCATCACTCATTAGACCTATGATTGAGTACAATGCCCCGTTCGGAATGTATCTGACCAGACACCTGCTGCAGCTTGAAAGGCCCCAAAAGTTCCTCACCAAAAGGATAAAGGGTCTCAAAAATATGTCTTATGCTGCCCGACTGAAAGAACTCCAGCTCTATTCAGTCTCATACCGCTTGCTCAGAGGTGACCTGTGCCTGACATATAAGGCCATGTCAAACCCAGATTTGATGAATATGCTTCACCTCAAAAAATCTAGATCCCTCAGAACCACAAGGGCGGAGACTTAAACCTTGACACGGTTATAAATAGAACGTGCTGGAGGGACAGATTCATCACCCAGAGACTCCCTATGCTGTGGAACAAAATCCCGGTACATGTGAGGCAGAGCACCTCTCTGGCCTTGTTCAAGAGGAATCTTGACCAATGGATGGGAGATCGCAGATATACCCCAGGGATTACTTCAGTGTCACTGCTTGACAGAGGCACAGCAAAATGATAGGCATAGTTTTTATTCAAACTAAAGGGGTGGCGAAAGCCGCATAACTATGGGCTAGGCTTATAAATGCCCTTGGGCAGATAGCCTAGTATGAACCTATGAACCTATGAACCTATTAAGTGCCAAAGTCCAAAAATACTGAGGGACAAATAAAAAATACCAGAGATTGTTTGACACTGGAAATTACAGTCTGATTTTCTATGTGCGCACTGATAGTGATTCCTGTGTTTTCGGAGATTTCTCCCTTTCTGATGTTTCCGTGGCAATACAGTTGCTGTGTGTGTGTGTGTGTGTGTGTGTGTGTGTGTGTGTGTGTGTGTGCGCGTGTGTGCGTTTGTGTGTGTGTATCAATAGAGAGATATAGATATATACAAGTTCAGGGAATGTGGGAGGTTGCTATTTTGTTGCTTATGTATTTGTGTTCAGAGATATGACTATCATGTGCAGAAAGCAGCTAGAATGATTTGTGATTCACTGCATCCCACCAGGAAAAAAAAAAAATGACATTTGAAATATTTTCTTTTCTTGGGAGTAGAACTTGATGTACTTACTTACTGATCTCGTTTGCAGCCTAATCGAAATACACAGCAGAGAAATAAAAGGAAGGGAAGGTATAATTCCCAATCTCCATTATAGTGCGATCTCCATTCACCATGCCAAACTCACAACAGTGAATGCACACTACCATTCGCTGTTGTGCTTTCCGCATTTCTTTTTTTTGCACATACAAACCTGTGCAGATTTACTTTCGACTATCTGTTGTTGCACACGGCAGCTGCAACATTGTGAAGGTACACTATATATATATATATATATATATATATATATATATATATATATATATATGTATATATATATAGGATCATAGGAAGTTACTAGGCTATCGGCCCTGAGGCCCTTATAAGCCTAGCCAAGAGTTTAGCCCAAGCAAAGACAAATCAGCACCCAATGCCCCCATCCAGCAGGGACATGGGTGGAATCCCAGGGAGGTATTTTCTATTTCCATCCAGTTATCCAGATTGTGCTTAAAAAGGGGTAAAGAAGTACTCTGCTTTACATGGAGAGGGAGCTTATTCCATAGGTGGGGGAGTCTCTGGGACACTAATCTGTTCCACCAGCAAGTCCTATTGATGTCACAGACCAGGGTGAGCCTGCATGTGCGGGTTACTCAAATGGAGCCTTACTTGTGGATATGTAGCAGTCCCATCAAGGTGGGGTCCAAATCGCCTTGTATGCCTGACAGAGGTCACCTCTGAGAGGTTTGTATGAAACAGAGTAGAGGCATAGGGCATTTAGCTTATCTGTATATGGTAGATTTTTTAGGCCCTGGATTCTCTTGGTGAGGAACCTCTGTGGTCTCTCCAGCTGCTGCATAGAGAGCTATTACCTTCTTCCACTGATAGCATATTCCCTTGTAAAGATCCAGAATGGATAGCTATGAGATATTTTTCCACTCCTTGGATATGGCTGTTCTGTTGAAGTGTTGTGTGCTGACCACACCTTGGATGAATATGGTATAGAAAGGCAACATAAGTGGATGGGGCTTGGGTAGAGGGCTGCTGCCCAATGGAATATCAGATGCCAGTATTATTATATCCAAATGGGAGAGCTCAGTCCATAGAACATTTGCAGAATGTATGCAGTACAGTGCTTCTGTTGATCTGCATGTCTCTCACGAGTCCACTTTTGCTAGCTGAATCAGATGTTGGAGGTGGGGCACCCAAAGCCTTCACGGAGAACTATTGACCAGTTCTCCTTGTTCTTCTACCTCTCTGCAGCTGACCATCAGCTGACCACCAGCTACTGACCTCATTTATTGGGTCTACCAGACCTGTTTTAGCTTCTCCTAGGCTGGTGAAAAGAATAGGGGTGGTTATGCAGTGTCATAGTGGTACTGGGGAATAGTTCTGCCACCCCCATGATCACCTTGAGAACTCTACAATCCCTGTATTTTGGAGATGCATGCATGCACACTTCCAGGAGTGAGCAAATTTCTGACCAAGGAGAATACCACTTGCAGCACCAAGCTAACCAGTGTTTAACACCGCTATTGCAGCACACCTTGGCTGCCCCCTCCCATTAAGACTGGCAAGCCTGCATTGATCACTGACTCCCATCCTCCAGCCTGTGGTCTGCCCAGTACCCATGCCAGTAATTTAACACAGGTCATCTGCGGAGTATTCTGGGCTTTAACCCTCTATGCATCAGGGCCAGTGCCAAGCCATTACTCTTTCATGGTATGGAAAGGGATGTAAAATGTCTGAAAGTATAATGCTGGTATCTTCAGTCACATAATCGCAACCAAGCATATTACTACAAGGCTTTATTATAGATTATGGCTAGTAATGTATAGAGTAAGAGAAGGCTAAGTCAGACTGGAGCTTTGTCCGATAGTCACTAAGATTGGCTGGGGATGGAAGAAGCAGTGGAAAGATGCATAAATTTGCCTTAGAGGTGGTAGAACTGTACACGTAAAACTTGCAAGTACTGCAAGAAATCTTATCTATGAAAATGAGCATTGTTTTTTCTAAAGAATAAAAGTAAGTGTATAAGCTAAAGGGAAAGATACAGAAAAGAATGAAATCAGCAGTGTGTGACATCTTTAGAAAGCCACTGGTGTTATAATATTGGCTCGTAGTTTATAGGGAAAGCTGGGCCTCTAAAGAAAGACTGGGCTATCCAATGTGTAGGGGTGGCAATACAGTTTGACAACAGAGTAAAGGCATTATTCGTAACACAATGCATGTGCCATGCTTACGATGACTTGGCAGAAAACAATCACACCTGAGGAGAGCTGAGTGAGAAGTATTGCCCGGTGTACCAGGTTCCCGGGAATCCAAGAGTGAAGTAATGGAACTCAAACCAGAAAATAAATGTTGCATCATAAAGAATCTGCCAAAAAAATTGGGAGTTATAAAACATATCCTGCAGTTTTCCATTGAAGCTGTAGGAGATCATTCAGGTATTATATATGCCTTCCTTTGCCATATAACATGCTACGCCATTTTCTGCAATGGAGAATGTTTGCTTATATCTGGTTCATACTAGATATTAATATAGGGCGAAAGACAATAAAAATAAGAACATGGTAAAACAAGGAGGAAGGGTGCTCATTTACCTTCTGGATTATCTGAATTTCTGCAAGGACATATTATACTAGAAACATATGCATCACTTGACTCTAAATATTACATTTTATGAATGGTACTGGAGGGATGCATTAAAATAAGTTTGCCCATATAATTTTATCAACAATTTTATTTAAATAGCAAACAAAAACTAATAATGGTAAGCCAGATGACAAAGTAGTTGGGACAAAGCTATGAAGGGTTGCAAAAAAGATAAACATTTTTATTTATCTTAATATTTAGTGCATATAGAGGTAAATGCCAGAGCCAGTAAGGGAGCACACGCTTCAATGAACAAAAAGGATTTTGTTTTGCCTTTGTTAAATGGTTGTGTTGTCTCTGTATTGATTGTGCAGCAGACATAACTGTATCTTTATAGAGATGTGTAATCTGCAAATCTGCAAGATGTTTGTATAGCTGAACTGCATGGGTACACACCTTGCAACATATTGCATGATGTAAGTAAACCTCGTTCTTTTTTTTTAGAAACAATAAAAATGATGGAGGGCTTTGATCTCATGCGTTAAACTTCTTGTGTGGCTAAAAACAAATCTTAATGATGTCATGGGGTTTTATATAATAAAAATCGTTTTTCTTGCTGTAAATCTTAAAACAGCAGAAGCTGATCACCATGACATATTTCAGAATTTAAAAAAATGTGTCAGGTTGCAAAATGGTTGGCATAACGGTTAAGGTGTTTGCCTTACAAACACAAGGTACAGGGTTTGATTCTCACAAGGTACAATTGGTTAGGCTTAAAAAAATGGCCCACAAGGGCAGTTAGCCTAGTACTAATTGATGAATCTATGAATCTATAAAATAAAAGATAAAAAAAAAAATAGAAAAGCTGCAACAAAAACAAACAACCCAATGAAAAACAACATGGAAGAAGAAGACAAAAGTATGTCGGAAAACTATTATTTATTTATTTATTTCCAGCTGATGAGGATTTGCCCACAGTTAGCTTTGTTTAATCACTCAGGCTTCGCCATCATGATCAAACCATGCCAACTGTAGGTAAATCCTCATATACCCATGTCCACTCATCGTTTTTTGTGTAATTATTATTCACCTTTCTTAGGCACATTCCATTGTATAATTTGCCATAAGAGTACGACTCAAACTTGGTTTAGTGAATGGTTCCTTTTCAATGCTGGATTTCATTACCATCATCTAAAAGATCTGAGCTATAAAGAAAGGAGGTTTTATCCCTGTACTCAGTTTCATATGGACTCATCGTTGTTGACCATTGTCTGACTTCTAGGGCTATATGGGATCTGGAACTACAAGAAATCTTATACCTCAGTAAATTAGGCAGCATGTTTAACTAGGGCCAGAGATATAAATCTACTCCAAAAAATAATTAAGACTAACCGAAGGGAAGGATTTGTCATGCGGCATCTGCTCTTGTCCAAAACAAATTGTCTGTTTTAAAAATGAGCTGAACAGCTAGACGGACGCTCATAAATTCATCCCTAGTTTGGATAGCCTGATCCTCCTTGATATGAAAGAGAAGGCCAAGAGATGGATACTGACAAGATGGACATCTCTTTGTGGTTCATTTGCCTTGTAACTCCTATGAGCCTATGAAATGTAGTCTTACACAAATGCTTCTACTCTATTACATGTATTTAGAGTTTGTACATTGTGAGCTAATGGGTTGCTTGCAGAAACAAATTAGATTTTGTGTTTAGAGCTTCAGCATTTTGACTGACAACAGGAGAACCAATACTTTCATTGACCATAAACAGGCATGTTAGCCATTTTTGCCATGTGATCTCCATTTGCAGCTGCATAAATTATGCAAAATACTATCAATGATGACTTTATCTGTAAATAATGCACAATTAATACTTTTTCCAAAAGGTCCCTTGTTTTAATCTTTAAGGACATTATTGTAGAAATTGAAGATTGCTTGTGACTCTTTCTGTTCTATGATGGCAAAAATGAAGTCAGGGCAAAGTTTAACTGTCAAGCTCTTAATGCAAATGGTGAAACAGCTTTATAAGTGGGTATGTATCATTTATTAGAGTAGGTCACGATGATATTTTTTTACCAAGTCACCAGTAATTAGAGACTAGTTCTTAGTAGTAATGCTTTATTTCTCTTTTATTCACTTGTATTTCCCTTGCCATAATTGTGGTGTGCTTTATTCAAGCACTTTAACTACATATCATCAACAAATAACCTCTCTGAGTTATCCTTTCAACTACTAACTTGATTCTTTGAGTGTCAACTATCCCATGCCATGAATCCACAAGAAAAATGCACCCATAGAAAATGTTGACTGAAATAATGATCTGTTCTCTGTTACTTAATTTCCATAAACCTTTTTTTTTACTCTTTGCTTTTATTTCAGTAAATGTGACAATTATGTTCAGTTATATTATTTGCATTAACAAGCAGGGTATTATGTTTTCATGCTAATGCACATGTAAGTTATGGGAATAAAGAGTTATGTATGCATAAAAAGAAATCAGAGTGGAAATGCGTTTGAATATGGTATTCATATCTCCAACTAAGGAGTTAAAATCTCTCTACAGCCTGACAGATAATGCATGTCAGGAATGGAAAATGAACCCCAGCAAGTGTAATTACAGCCACTTTTTCCAATCATGCAATCAAGCTGAAAAGCCACCAGGCACTGCAAAACAAACACCTTAGCTATTACATAATATTGCCTAAAGTGTGATCACCAGAAATTCCGGAAACTAGTTAATAACATAACAGGATGTATCCCCAGTATTGATCATCTAAACAAAAGCTTGATCAAAGCAATCTTGAGTTTCATACTTTGATAATGATTTAACTTCTTTGCTCACTAGCAAGTCCAGTTATTTTTCTGTAGCGCTTTCACTTCCTCCCATACTTCGGATGCACACTTCTACTTGAAAAAGATACGTCAAAAATACATAAGTTTTTTTTACAAAAAAAAAAAAAAAAATCCCTCTGCTCCTTCACCTGGTACAAATGAACTTCACCTTTGCCTTATCCATCTGTACAAAGAACACATATTGAGCCCACTAAAGCATCTGTACAATTTATGCATCACCAAAAAATGTGACGCTATAGCAATACAAAAATTACAAAACTCAGACCACTTCTCAATATCTACATACAAAATCTACTAATGACTACAGCCTATCTTCACTCTTCCCTCTCTTGGAAGGGTATTAAAAAAATAACATAACTATTCAACAATGCGTCTGCAAACCTACAAGGTGACTTCTCCATAACAACAATGATATTGTATGGACTAAAACACAGCAAATGCTCTATATATTCTTACAGAAAAAAAACAGAGACAAAGTCCACCTAAAGGGAACATTTTTTGTGGACCTAACTAAAGCATTTGGCTCAGTTAATCAATCCCTTCATCTTAGCTCTTGTATCTCAACCGGTACTTTCCCCCCAGGCAGCTATGTGGCTCAGAGACTTACTGGAAAACAATAAGTAATTCTTCAAGTTATTAATTAGCTCTTTCTCCTCACTATCCGGTGCAATTTACAAAAGGAATTCCAGAAGGATCTATCATATACACTGTTTTACTCTCCTCTTTGAAAACAGCATACCCTATGGCATTTACCCCTTCACACAATCCTATACACATATGACATGACGATATACAGATTTAGCCATTTTCTACTCATTATAAAGAAATTGAACAAGGCATCACCTCATTAAATAACTGACTACACTCTCACAATTGAATCTAATCATTTTGGCACACAACAAAAGATCTCCAAACGCTGTCCTACTCGATCCTTATGCCTGTTCCAAACGCACCATGCAAAACTGTTTTCAGATATCTAGACACATGCTTAGACAGAGCATGCAATGTCCAATTCCATATTCAGATCACTAAATCCAAAGTTATTGAACTTCTCTTGTGGCCCACAAAAATATACTACTTCCTCAACGCCACTGCTAGGGCAACAATTAGTAAAGGGGTTCTACCCCCCCCAGTAGGAGTATGTGTTCCATCTCACCTCAACAGCATCACATAAAATAAAATTAAATAAAATAAATAAATAAAGAATAAATCATGACAATTCATCGCTATTAACATTTGTCATTTCATCTTCCTTTCACAAAAAAAGGGAATATAATTACCTGATTGTAAAAAAAGCCAAAGGACTTCCCTTTTCACAAAGAACTACCTTTCCTTTAAGAACTCTTCTCATTCAGGTTAATAATTGAACAACACTTTCCATCCTTCACATTAAGAAATTGTCATCTCATCTAACCTGCACAACAGTTGCAAACTCCATTTATTAACCTGAAAACCACTAGACATGTATGTTCCCTACTCCTAGTGGACCCAACCGCTTTAAACTGTAACTGTGATTTAGTACAGCATTGACGTTCTCAGGTAAGCAAAGTAAAAGGCAAAGGTCTGTGTAAGGAAGTAGACTTAAACATAATGCTTTATAACCATGAAGATTTGATTTTTGAAACTATATGCTTTATTCATAAAAAGGATGGTTAGTATGACAAGATTTAATGCTTATATTCATTAGCAGTGCAAGTAATAGACTTAACCCTTTTCCTGTCATTGCAAAGAATACACATGTGATCATAGGAAGTTACTAGGCTATTGACCCAGAGGTGATTTCATCCCAGTGTAATACCATAGATACTCTAGTCAATACCCAGGAGTGTACTTATTAATGACTGCCCATGTCTGAGAGGGTTTTGGCTGCTATCCTTGCTGTGAAGTTACGGGGACTGCTCTGCATTATAATTATGCTTTTGCTAGGGCTGAGCACTCAAGACTTGTTCCTCAAAGCAATGTAAATTAAGAGGAACCTGGATGACTGGATGGGAAACAGAAAATACACCCCTGGGATCCCACCTGTGTCCCTGCCGGGACCAGTAGCCTAGTATCATCCTATGAACCTATGAATTACATTCTTGCACCGACTCCCTGCTTCAGTAAGTTGAAGGGAAACCCACATTCTCTGTAGAAGAACATTAATAACAAAAGTGTCTAATAGTTAAGATAAACATACAGTCACGCATACACACAAACTCACAGATGTCCCCACGTACACACACAGACATGCAAGTAACATTAAAGTGCTACCGCCATTCAATCTTATTCAACACCGCACACTCATGCACACACGTAGACACTTCCACTGCATTGCTTCATCATGTTACCTAACCTTAATGGTAATTTGATATCCCTCATTAACTCTGAATCAACTGGGATTGTAACTCCCATCCTGCAGACATTTCCAGAATGCCTCATTAACATTTAACACATTGCTGGAGACAGGTCACTGTGTTGTTTAAGCTGACTGTTCAGAATCATTGTGACAGGTATGTCTCTGAATCAGAAAGGGGGTCATTGAGTAGCTGACTGCTAATGACAAGGATTACCACTTGAGATAGCCCTTTCTGAATCTTAGCGAAGGATCTTTCCAAGCAATACAGTGATAAGCTCATTGTCTGGATGATGGCTGGGTCAGTGGAGGTGAGGGTAAACTGGGCTACCAATGCATGTAAATGAATATACAGTGCTCACATGTATTCATTCATAAGGAGAAGAACGGGAATGAATTGCTGCTTTTAGTGACTTGTTCACTATTTTATAAATTATTTCACTGCGATCTGCAGAATAGCAACCGTCATGCATTAACTAGGATGGGAGAAGAGAAAAAGTTTTAAAACAGTTTAAAGATCTGATGTATGACTTACTCATTCAAAATAAATGGCTAAATACATTTGATTTATTTGTTTCCCCTTTTTACCATCAGCCAAGAAATACAGATATGAAGATGCACGGTTCACTGAATATAGACTACATCTGCCGTGAATTTCATTACTCTATTTGCCTTTTGAGCTGACTGACAGGAGTTATAACTTTTAGAAATAGACTTTACTTCAATTGTTGATTTGCGGTTGTGGTGCTGCGGTAGCATTGTCGCCTCACAGTACGATGTCCTGTTCGATTCTCAGCTAGAGCGTCTTCTGTGTGGAGACATGCGTGAATGGGCGTACCTTTGTTGAAGGTTGTGCATCAGAGCTGGCAACTCGGCACGTAAAAATCTACTGCCAATCATTAGTGGACCGGAGTTCCGCTGTGGCGACCCCTAACCGGGAAAAGCCGAAAGGCACAATAACAACTTTACTTCAGTTGTTGGGTGGGAACTTCAAACATTCAGATGAGGGAAAAAAAATTCACTGCTTTCTCCTATATTGAAGATGTCACATCCTAATTCTGATAGGAAAAATGGTACTTGTTTTCTATCTTTAGTGTAATAGGACATTGTGAGCAGTGCAGAGGTATTGAATTCCTGTCATGCTGCAAAAAAACTGTTGGAAATGCTGATTGATAAATGATTCTACAGAGAAGTACAAAATAAGAAGAGGAGTTGAGCAGTTTGGATCCAGACCAGGGTGCAACACAACCAACCCGACGTTTACCAATAGCAAAGAAACTGGAAATAAGGAAAGAATCCATCTGTGTATTCACACACTTGCAGAAAGCATATGACAAGGTCCCAAGAAAGGAGATTAGTTTGATATCTTGGAAACATTGATAGAATTATTATAGGTTATGTACAAGAGCCCAATGACACAAGTACCAACAGGCTTTGGACTTAAGAGAGGGATTCCCAATGGAATGGACAGGCATGAAGGTTCAGTTCTAAGCCTGCTGCTGTTTGAACTGTTTACAGTCCACATTAGCAAACAGGCTGGAGAGGACAGATCAGCAGTGTTGCTTTATGCAGATGATGTGGCATTACAAGCAGAGTCTGAGTAGGAACTTCAGCAAATGATAGCGGAACAGAATGCAAAATGAAGGCAGACAGGATTATACTGATTTCTGGCAAGACAGTTGTCATGACAGCAAATAAGGGAAATAAAAAAAAATCTGAAATTAAGATAGCAGGTAAAATATAACAGCAGTTTCTGTCTCCCTACTTCCATAAAACACTTCTGTGTATCCTAATTGGGATGAAAGTCAAGGCACATACTGCAATAGACATATATTTCCAGATCCTGCCTTCCAACATATACACACTTCTACCCCCAACAGACAGCCACCTTATGTGTGTCGCACTGATTTTGTGCTGTCATTAAACTAAAAGAGCAAATAAAATGCAACCCATTACTGGCAGGTTTATATAAGCAGAGTTCCTCCTTGCGACGACTCTACAAAAGATAGCCAATTGTATATACATCTGATGCTTGACGGTGAGAAAAGTAGTGATAATGTAGTCAGTTTGCTGCTGATAAAAATGACTACCGCTATAAAAGGTATATGAATATTCTGTACACACCTAGCTTAGTAATAACAGCAGTAGATGTTAGGTTAGGTAGGTTGTAAATCAATTGCAAACCAATTCAAATAAGAGTCTACCAAAACTAAGTAATGTTGCTTGTTCTACTCAAAGATATCAGCTGCAGCTGTTGACCAAGGTAGTTCAGGAACTGGACTTAGCTGAAGTGGCTCTCTTTGCAAATGCGGTCTAGTACTGTTATATACTGAACAGGATGAAAGTACTTTATCAATGTCTTTTGGTAATGAAGGCCAAAATACTAATTATCTCGCACTTCTCTTAGTGGATGTGGAGCCTGGGTGACCACAGTGCAAAATCTGGATGCATTCTTGTTGTAAGGAAGCAGGAACAACAATTTTAGGACCTTTGAATATAATGCAATCTTCCATCAACAATTCATCTCTGTAGGGAAAGTAGGTTTGCACTTCAGGTGGTACACTAGATTTCTGTGATGGCCATCCAACATTAATGCAGTGAGTGAGCTTCTGCAAAATTGGATCAGTCTGACTGTGTTCTCTCAGCTCATCAAGTCTAGTGGTAGAAAAATTATGCACTGCCATGACATCAAAGTTAAAATTGTCTGTGTCAAGCTGTTCTGTCATATTTCTGGGTGATCTGGATAAGGTATCAGCCAAATAATGCAATTCGCCTTTTGTGTAGACCATTTTGAAATTATACTTTCCCAATTTGAGCATCATTCTTTGCAAACTTGCTGGAGCAGAATACATAGGCTTCTTTAGAATAGTAACTAGTTGTTGGTGGCCAGTCTCAATCTGAATAGCTTGACCATAAATATAAGTATGATACTTAGAACATACAAATACTATTACCAAAAGCCCCTTCTCAATCTGAGCATACTGGATCTCAGTTTGGGTTAGCGTTCTAGATGCATAGGCTACTGGTCTGCCCTCTTGAAGTATAACTGCACCAAAACCAAATTTTGAAGCATCACGGGAAAGAGTAACTGGTTTGTTTACATCATAGTACCTTAATGTAGGTGGGCTGGCAATTTTCTGCTTAAGGTCTTCAAATGCCTTCTGGTGCTGTCCCAACCATGACCATACAACATTTTGCATGTTAGCTCTGTTAAAGGTGCTGTCAACTCACTGAAGTCTGGTATAAACTTGCCTAAATAGTTAACAATGCCTAGAAAACTTTGTAGAGCTTGTACATTTTCTGGTGCTGGCATCTCAAGAATAGCTGCTTGCTTGGTCGGGTCTAGTCTCAAGCCTGTACTCGTGAACAAATGTCCTACATATGTAACTTCTGGAAGTCTGAATTTGCACTTCAGAGAATTGAGTTTCAAGTTTACTTAATGTGCTCTGTCTAAAACTTCCTTGAGGTGTCTGTCATGCTCTGCTTCACCATTGCCTCCAGCCAATAAATCATCTACTATTATGGCACAAGGATAACCTGAAAAAAATTGCTCCATTGCACACTGAAAGACTTCACTTGCAGAATTTATTCCAAATGGCATTCTTAGGAGCCTGTATCTGACAAATGGAGTACCAAAAGTAGTTATAAATGAAGATTTGTGATCAAGCATCACTTGACAAAATAAACTCTTTGCATCCAAGACAGAGAAAACAGAGGCATTCAGTATTAAGGCTGCAACCTCTTTGACTGGGTGCATTGGATGATCTCTTTAATGCTTTGTTCAGATCTCTTAGGTTGATACATATTCTGATTTCATCTGAGCCTTTTTTGTGAGCTGCTACCATAGACAATACCCATTCAGTTGGTTCTGTGACTGGACAAATCACACCTTACTGCACCATTTTATACAAATGAGTTTTAACTTTATCCTGCATAGCTATCAGAACTCTTCTTGCTGGTCTGACTTCAGGAGTGACCTCTGGATCTAACTTCATGGAATACACAACTGGACGTTTGCCTAACTTGTCATCAAAAACATCAGCATACTCTGAGAAAATTGCTTCAGAAAAATTAGAACTCGGAAATGCACTTACATGATGAACTTCTTTAGCAAAAGAAAGCAGATTCATTCTCAAACTATCTTTAAGACCCAATAAGGATTGCACTGGTCTTCAGACTACATAGAACAACAAGTTGTAACAGTTTTCGGCCAAATAACATGAAAGCATCACTGAACCTTCGGTTTCAATTTCTTTACCTCCATAAGCAACAAGTCTCACACTAATGACTAGATTGAGTTATTCGTTAGTTCCCACTTTAGCAAATGTGTTTGCTGATATAACATTACACTTTAAACCAGTGTCTACTTTGAGCTCTGGACAGTACAAAACACCTCACTTCTTGTTAATAAATTCACTGCATCAACTCTTTCATCAAGCACTGATACACCATTTACATAGAAAGCTGTCTGCTTCAGCTCTACTTGATCAACTCGCTTCTGTGTGTGACCTTTCTTTACAACTGCGTGAGGCTTACTTGATTTACAAAACTTTTGAAAGTGGTTCAAGTTTGTAGCATTGCTGACCATATGCTAAGCACTTTTCTCTTTTAGACTCCTGATTTGCACCACAATTGCAACAGTTAACAATAAAGCTGGACTTGGGTTTTACTGATTCATGCTTGTACTGCATCGAGATGGAGTGTGCTCCTTTCTTAGAACTTACTGGAAAGCTATGCATCTTCCCTGGAAATCTTGTAGCTGCCACATGCTTGGGACTACTTTTGTCTGCCATGTGTTACATACTGTCTACATTTGCACTGGAGCCAACTGAACCCATACTCCTGTCACTTGCAAGCATACTCGTATGTTTTTCTGTCACCTCATGGATTTGACAAATCTCAATGGCCTTACTCAACATTAAATCACTGTCACAAAGCAAAATATTTCTCACAGCAGCACTGTTAATACCACACACAAGCCTGTCTTTTATCAGCTCATCTTTTAAGTCACTAAGCCGATACATTTTACCTCTGTTTCTCAGGTCAGCTATGTAAGCTGCATAGGTTTCTCCTGGTTTCTGATCTGTTATGTGAAACTTGTTTAAGGGTTACACATTTCTTTGAAGTTGCACTTCAAACACTCAGGGTCTTCCCTTGATTCAGCCCTGTGCAACAATATGAGAATTTTCACTTTCTCCTTCATATACAGCAGGTACATACACAAATGAATGCTCTCTTTCTATGGCCTCTGACCTAGCTAGGTTTAGCAAAATTAATGCCCTGGTGCATGCATCTCTACCTGCATAAGCTGCTTAAATAAAAATATTGTACTCTTGCTGAAATATTCTCCAATTCTCTGCAATATTCTGATCAAACACATGTGGCAAGGGTTTTCAAAATCAATCTGCCATATTAACACATATCAGTGAAGGGTTTTGCAAATAAGCACAAATATATACTCATGCACATATGCCAGAAATTTATGCCAGTACTTGTAATTTTGTCCAGTGCCTTTGCACTTCTGAATTTATATCTTTTGTGCTTTTGAAAATAATGCTAATAAACAAACTTGTAGTACCTTTGAATAATTGGACTTCACAAAATAAACTTTTCTGGCAGTTTAACACTCTTGTAATATCATTCAAAAGGCTGAATGCTAAAGTCACTTATCATTTTGCTAAAGTAATTTATCATCATTTTAAGAAACATCTCAAACAACTTTATGAGGCGAGTGAAATAAACTCTCAGGCGCTGTAATATTCTTGTAATACTGTTTTGCAGTAAATCACCTCTCATCAGTGTAAGAAACGTATCAAATTACTGCACAATGTCAGTAAACTGCATACAGTGGACTGAAATGTCCCCAAAATGGCAAAACCTTACTACATGATTCTTTCCAGTGCAAGATAAACTCTGTAATGGCAGCACTTTACGAATAGACACACCCAGCACAAGAAACTTTTCAAAACAGCTATACTTTTGACTGCATTTAACAAAATAGTTGCACTTTGCATACAATAAATTCTTTGAAACATACGCACAGTAATAAGCACACACTGTAAGCACTTTTACACACTTTGAAATACTTTGACTAACTTTAAAGTAAAGCAAGTATGTTCAAAGCAAAACTGGGCATGTTTAGAGTAAAACAAGCACAAGAAAAGTTTATTGGACATGAAAAGGGCTTAAACGAGCAAAACGAATATTATAAGGCAAAATGAGAGAAAAAAGGGGCACATTAAGCAAGGCGACTGCATGGGTTTTGGCAAAGTGCTATGTTTTGGCATAACTTCTTCTTATTTCGGCTTTTCCCAGTTAGGGGTCACCACAGCGGATCATCTGTCCACTCATGATTGGCAGTGGAGTTTTACAGTGTCGAGTTGCTAGCCCGGCACCCAACCTTCTACAGAAGGCACACACACGCACACACTCACACCTAGGGCCAATTTAGAGTGTCCAATCCACCTACTGCATGTCTTTGGGATGTGAGAGGAAACCATATCACACCCACGTGAA
Source organism: Protopterus annectens (assembly GCF_019279795.1). Classification (NCBI taxonomy): domain Eukaryota; kingdom Metazoa; phylum Chordata; order Ceratodontiformes; family Protopteridae; genus Protopterus; species Protopterus annectens. Next base: position 212,859,106 of record NC_056747.1, on the reverse strand, counting down.
CACAGGGAGGACATGCAGACTCCATACAGAAGGCGCCCCAGCCGAGAATCGAACTGGAGAACCTCTTGCTGCCAGGTGACAATGCTAACCGCTGCTCCACCGTGACCGCCCTGATGTTTTGGCATAACTATGACTTCATATTGTATCAAGGGCATAAGTAAAGTTAGTCAAAGTATTTCAAAGTGTGCAAAAGTGCTTACAGTGTGTGCTTATTACTGTGCGTGTGTTTCAAAGAATTTATTGTGTGCAAAGTGCAACTATTTTGTTAAATACAGTCAAGAGTATAGCTATTTTGAAAAGTTTCTTGTGCTGGGTGTGTCCATTCACAAAGTGCTGTCATTACAGAGTTTTTCTTGCACTGTAAAGAATCATGAAACCTTACTATGCAATTCTTTATAGTGCAAGAAAAACACTCCGCACATATAAAAATCTTTATATGCATATAAATACATTTTTATAAAGGCCAAATAACCTTTTACCCAAGTTAAAACATTTTAAAATCATGTTCTAAAATCCCATAATAACCCTAAAAATTGTATCAAAATAAATAAATGAATTAAACAAGTTAAAATCAATAGTGACATAATACATTATGAACTAATTCAGTGACATGGAACAAAAGGACCATCTAGTGGCCAAACTGTTTAAAACCAAATGAAAACACCATCACATTATAATCCTGCAGCTCACAATTTTAAAACTGGAACTAAGTAAATAATATCAATTAAACCAGGGTATTTATTGGCTTCTAGCAAAATCTGCCAATACGCCTCCAGGTACTCAATCCTGGTCTCCCAGGGTCCTCCTCTTAATTCCTTAGCTATTTCTTCTAATACATAGAAGGAAAAACTAGCCCCACATAGGAAGGTGAATGTTTATAAAGAACACTCCGTGAATTCTTGGTATGAATGTCATTCATATGTTCATACATTCTTCTCTTCAACTTCCTCTCCATTTTCCCTATATAGAAGGCAAGACATTTACTGCATAATGCAATGTAGACCAGACCATGTGAGTCGCAGGTACTGCATAGTTTACTAGTGAAACAGAAATCCTTGGCAAATAAAAATAAAGTATCTCTGTTAATAATGTATTTACATTGGGGGCAAGAGAATTTCCAGTTTTCCTAAAATTCAATGTTGATGCACCCATTCGTTCTAAATGGTCTTTGACATTGGGACCCCTACTATAAATAATTTTAAAATTGGTTTCAAAAATGTGTCCCAAGTCCGATATTTGGGAAAACTTGTACCATTCTCTTTCCAGAATCTCACTATTGATTCTGGAATCCCCATTAAATTCAGTGATAAAGGCTCCACCAAAATTTAAACCAGAAATTTCTTGTTTATCATGCTCTTGCACATCGATAGTAGGAGATTCATATGAAGTATCTAGCCCAAGGATTGTTTTAAATCTGGTTTGTCTACCCTCTAACACTTCGTTGTACACCTTGTGGACCATATCCAAAGGTTAACCCCTATCAAGATATTATTATTCGCTTTCATACATCAAGTAAATACACAATACTTTTGCAAATCCAAATTTGTAAACAACGAGATGGTCATTTACCAGCAGATAGCTCCCGCCTACACCCCTCAGTTAAAGCCACTTCTGTGAACACGTACAATATCAGGTTGTCATGAGAAACAATGGCCATGTAATGAACTCAGCCTTTCTTGATACAGTTAATAGCAGTTAATAGAAATATTCTTAAATATTTGTGTGTTCATGGTTCATTTATTCTGATGAAGTCCTTTGAGGATGAAAGTGGAAAATAGAACTGTGATTACACTATTTCTTGGAGTTTTTCTCGTAAAGTGTTTTGATTAGTGTTTTTATTGTTGCTATTTGTTATTACCACCTTCTTTCGGGACTGTTTTTTGTGTTTTTTTTATCGATACTGTTCCACTGATGTCTTGCACCAACAGGGAAGAGTTGTTGGATTTATCCATTCATCCAACACCTGGCACTGGTGAAACTTATTTGATGATGACCCTGTTAAAAGCTATGACTGAAATTCCTGGTCTTAATGATGTTATTAATATTAAATGTTTTTTAAAAGATAAAAGATTAATGTTGTTAAAATGTGGTTGAGTTTTTAACTTAGTCATATGCTTTTTATATGTTTAATGTGTGTAACTTTAAGCTAATTGGAAAAATTAATGAATTTAAATGTATAATTCATTTTTTTTTAATTGGATGGTTTCATTATTAAATATTTGTATGTTCATGGTTTATTTATTCTGTGATGAAGACCTTTCAAGACAAAAGTGGAAAATAAAACTGTGGTTATGCTATTTCTTGGAGTTTGTTTCTTCCATTTCCCTTAAAGTGCTTTGCTTAGTGGTTTTTGTTGTTGCTATTTGTTATTACCACCTTCAGTTGGGACTCTTTTTGTGGTAATGTAAAATTCATTTGGTGCTTATTAATTTACTGATGTCTACCTGGAATAAAAAGTACTTTTCATTTAATGGGCATAGTTCCTACTCAGCCAAAGGTTGTTTATGATGTAGATAAAGTGACAGATACCATAAACTCTCTTCCAAGAAAACAGAACCACAGGATAAAGAGGTGGTTGATCTTAAGAAGTTCTTACTGATCGCTGAATCCCTGAAATCAGCTAGGATTCTGTGTTGTAGTGGTTTACACTGTATCATCCCTCAAATCAGCTAGGATTCTGTATTATAATGGTTTACCCTGTATCATCCCTCCAAAGATGAGTACAACTTGGTCATCAGCTGCTTGGTATCATCTTGCCTTGTCTAACAGTCCAAAATCAATTCCATTAATAGAAATAAGTTTATATTTCACATGTCCTGGCACACTTCCCAATCTGTCAGTGAACTGTCCAAAAAGATAAATTATTTCACATTAACAACTGAAGGAATTTATAAGTTGACATATTCTAACATGGCTGCAGTTGCTCTTGGGATCTCTACAGTATTCAGATGTGATCCATAAGCGTGGATGGCTGGAACAGGCAATGTCATAATTCCTTACATTCCCTGAATCATAGATATACTCTTCCATTCTGTCACTATATCTGTGAGGTTATATTAATTGCCTTATTATTTTATGTGAGATGTAATACTCATCCCTAGATGCAACTGTAAGTCAGGCTGATTTAGAACGCAGCATGTTTAAAATGTCCATGAAGAATTCTGATACTTAAGAATATGAAAACAAAGCAAAGATGAAAGTGGAGCAATAGAGGGCTGAAAGGTTAAGGACAGACTCTGATGGAGCAAAAGTAAGTTTTGAGGAGTAAAAAGCATGTGTATCATTTGAGCATAAGATAAAGTAATGCATCTTGTTGTTGCGCTATATGTAAGAGCCTACACACTCCCTGGTTTGAAGAGCAGTTGAATTGATTCCCTGAATAAGTATTGTATGTGCCCATAATGAGAGGGTAAAGGAGTTACTGCATACCACTGGGAGAACTGTTGATAAAGGAAAGTAACACAAGTACACCTGTTTGACTCTGAACATGAAGGAAAGCGTTTGTAGTGCAAGATGTTTAGGAGGTAATCACTTTCCTGCTTTTGTGGCAGGAAATCCATGTACACACGTTACAGTATTTAACCAACTGGAACTATGAGATTGTATGCTCTGACATTATATACATTGGTGAATTAACATGATTTGAGAATTTAGAATCTAAGAATTTACAATCTGTCCCACAGTGGCTTTTATTTTTTCTTTTAATTGGTTAATTTATTTTATTTTATTTTTGCTGGTTTGTAGAGGATGTCCTTCCTGCATTTACCACCACACCGCGAGAAAGATCATTCTTTGAGTTTCAATTAAAATGCTTATTATATCAGTGTTGAAAATAAGTCTGCTATAGAAATTGACACATACGTAATTGCATGTGGGGAAAAAGTATATTTTGTTATACCACATATTCAACCAGCAGTTAAAAAATACTGATTGACATCAGATTATTTATTATCCTTTCTTTATTTCAGGTCCAACAATCTTTGACTGAATTTAAAGTGCTACTAAACATGTTATTCTTTATTTATTTGTATATATTTGTTTGTCTATCAGTCTTTACTTCCTTAAACTTTGGACAGATGGCTAGATAAATTGAATCGCTCATGAATTCTCAACTGCAGGTAAAATAAATTCATAATAGAGTCTGTTTTAATGGCTGTGTCATGTAAATGCACTATTGAGATTAAAATGACCTTTCTAAACCAAACTATGTATTTTGTGCAAGTATTGGAGAGAGTCTGTAAAAAATGTGCACAAAATAGTCACCTTATCAACATACATCGTAACTGTGCCTCATTATGAGGAATGTTCCTCATTTTGAGCTTTAAAAATTCTATGTTCTACATTGTCACACATTGAAAGGTCTGTCACGTTTATTAAGAATTATTTTAATGTTGTTGTTGTTGTCTTTTGGCTTTTTTCGGTTAGGGGTCATCACAGCAGAACTCCGGTCAACTAATGATTGGTAGTAGATTTTCACGAATGCAGAGGTTCCAGCTCGATGTTCATATTATAAATAATGTTGAGAAAATATTATTAACCATTCTCTGAACTTCCTTGTTAAAAATGATCCACATTTTACCTATTTTTCCATATTGTAAGAGGAAGTGTTCCACATATTAAAGATAGAATAGTGAGATCTATGCCTATCAAAGCAAAACTGTCAAAACTGTAACTCCTCTTGCATGGTTATGACTCCCAATAAACAAAGGTATTTACATTATTCTCAATTTCAGGAGAGCTAGGCCTAGCTAAGCAATTATAATATGATTACTAGCAGATGTACAGTGAGCTGAAGCCAATTTCTGTTGTAATTCATCAGAAGGGAAATCTGATTGTCTGTACAATAATACAAATGCATATAGATGACAATATGAAGTTACCATACAAGAAGTGAATTTTCATTTAACAGAGCATAAAATGCATACGTAAATTACAGTACTCTAAGTTGTCTGACAGATATTGCAGACTTGAAGAAAACCACATTTTTGTACGTAAAGGCAGGGTACAACACAAATGTAGAAAAAGATAGTTGCTTTCTTACGGGACAAAGCAGTGAAAATAGAAGGAGAGGGCATGTTGTAGGAGGCAGGAAACAGCAGGGTGAAAGGAGGAACATAGTGAGCATAGAAAGCATGAATTGGGGGGTATAATGAGCAGAGAAAGGAGCAGGAGCAGGCAATATTTCTATATATGTAGAAAGAGGGATAGAAAGGAACACAAGAGAGAGAGAGGCTATCGAGCATAGGAAACAGTTTGTCACACACCGGAAGAGAACGAGAGAGACAGAGAAAAACACAGCCTAGAGGGCTCTTAGAACAGTAGGGCAGAGAGCGCGAGAAATAGTGAGTACTGGAAGCAACAATGTTTAAAGAAAGCACTACCGACAGAGAGCGCGAGAAATAGTGAGTACTGGAAGCAACAATGTTTAAAGAGAGCACTACCGACAGAGAGCGCGAGAAATAGTGAGTACTGGAAGCAACAATGTTTAAAGAGAGCACTACCGACAGAGAGCGCGAGAAATAGTGAGTACTGGAAGCAACAATGTTTAAAGAGAGCACTATCAGCGTTTAAAGAGAGCACTACCAGCAAAGGAAACAGAAGAAGAAAGACAAAACGACAAAGCACAGCGAGTACAACAAACTGAAGGGTGGCAGTACACCATAACTAATGCAGCAAGCATTATGGGTAAAGAGCATATTGACTAATGGAAACTGGACAACAGAGAGAGTGAGGGAAACAGCATACATGACATAATGGGCAGATAAGGAAAACATTACATTTAATATGTAAGTGAATCAGGATAGTAAATGAAAGAGAGAGGCAGAGACAGAGAGAGAAAATTAGGAGTACAAGTAACAGCAGGGCCAAATGTGGGCATAGTAACTACAGGAAACAGTAAGGCAGAATAGGAATGCAGTCTGGTTCATAGGTGTGCACTAGGCTAATGGCCCTGGGGCCTTTACAAGCCTAGCCATAGGGTTACCCTGGCATAGTGTCACCGGACCTTAGTTCCCAGTGCCTCTGTCAAGTAGAGCCACTGCAGTTATCCCCAGGGTGAATTTTCTGTTTCCCATCCACTCATCAAGATTTCTCTTGAAGAGGGTCAGCGATGTGCTCTGCTTGACATATATGGTAAGTCTGTTCCATAGCATGAGCAGTGTCTGGGTTATGAACCTGTCCCTCCAGCATGTTCTGTTAATTGTGGTAATGAGGTTGAGGTCTCTGGACCGTGTGGTGCGGAGGAATTGGTATCTCCTGTTTGGTATCTATTGGTTCTGTTGGGTACAGTGAGTGTATAAGAGAACATGAGATGGGATAGTGAGCACAAGAAATGGTAGGAGTGTGACAATTGTCTCCATATTGAAATGTTGGCACTCATAACATCAAGTACAGTGCCGAGAGACAAAAAAAAAGTAAAAAAAAAACAGGACAATATTAAAGTAGAAGAGTAATGTTCAAGATTCAAGCTTCTTTTTGTAGGGGGTGCAAGCCCCCACCCAACCCCAAACTTATATATATCATCTCTGAGATTGCCTTACCTTGAAGAAATGGCAATATTTTGGGAAATGGCCATCTCAGGCTTGGTATATGTAAGGTCATGTTTTCAGACACTGAGACTCCATGTTTCTGAATTCGGTCTAGCAAGTAATGAAATTTCAAATGGTTACCTAAACATGTAGTGAGCATGTGACAAGATGGTGAATACAGGAAATGGTAGGATTCTTAGAGTGTGGTATGTGAAAGAGCATGAGACAGAAGAGTAAATACAGGGGATGGTGGGAGACTGACAGTGTGGTAAGTGTATAAAATAGCACAAAGCAGGATAGTGAAATCAGGAAATGATAGTAGTCTGAGAGTGTACTGAGTACTGGGTAGCACAGTGGTGCAGCAGTTAGCATTGTCATCTCACAGCAAGAGGTTCTCCAGTTTCATTCTTGGCTGGAGTGCCTTCTATGCAGAGTTGGCATGTCATCCCTGCATTCAGGTGCTCTGGTTTCCTCCCACATTCCAAAGACGTGTCTGGGGCATTTCTTTTCAGGTCTCAGCTAAAAATAGCCTCTGTTCTAGTTGGACTTTCCTGGCAAACAAATGTTAAATAAATAAATCACAGGAGAAAGGATTGTAAACCCAGGGTACCACAGAATAGATAACATTTTAAGTTAAAAAAGCATCAGTAGATATTGGAAGACAGTAGCAAGCACGGGCAAAGGAAGTAGTGAGTACAAGAAGCAGTAGAATACAAAGAGACAATGTAAAAACAGAAGACAGAGGAAACAGCATAGCAAATTTATGATAGACCAGTATAGACAGGGGAAATGTGCGTATATATATATATATATATATATATATATATATATACAGAAAAGTGCAGAGAGAGAGAGAGAAAGGGAGAGCATAAACGGATTAGAGGGTGATCATGTCAATGCACAATGAATTCTAAGAGTGGTTATGAAAACAATGAAGACTTTGACAGCGCTGAATTTTAAACTTAAAGACTTACAGAATTTGACTAAGGATGTCATACTCCGGTTAAAAAATGGTAAAGACTGACTACTCTGAGCAGGAGAAGACATGATGATTGGCAAAACTATGAAACTCCTGGAGAGGCTACAAATTATTTTCATAGATAAGTGCTACTTCCATAGATAAGTTCTTATGAAAGGCTTTTTTTTTATTTTATTTTGAACAGATTAGGTTTTGGACCAAAGTCAGATATTTTCTGATGTCTGTAATTCTGGCACTTTGAATACCTTCTTTTCAAAGCATATTATGTGACTGATTTGTATTACGCCTATGTCAATCAGTACATATCTGTCTAAATGCAGCAGTGGGCACATTTAAGTGGATTTTCAGATTTTTGGAAATGAAGCAAAGATTTTGTTTCATGTTTTCCTTGGGATAGGTTCAGCAGACTTGTGAACAAGCAGAATTGCTTTTCGTACCAAAGAAAAAGCAAGAAGACATTGCAATTGATTATGTTCTGATCTGCAAATGCCATACATAGCAAATTGAGGGCAATTTTCATTATGATGCATGGATTTGCTGAATATGACACAGATTATAGAAATTTACAGATAATTAAAAGTAAAATAATCTGCAGAAGAAAGATGTGGTCTGGGAATATATATTTTTTTGTTTGCTTTGTTTTAGTCCCCTCAGACTTCATTTATACCAGCGGCCCCCATACCTCACCCCCCCAGACTTATTCTGATTTTTCTGGGGCTGGTAATGGTTCCTGAGGATATTCTGGGAGCTCAACACATCTGCACATCATCTGGATTATTTATTTATGTATTTATTTTTTGATTGTCTTACCTACTTCTCTTTCCCTGACCACCCTGCATTTGTTGATCACATCCCCTTCTCAGACACACACCTCCATTTAGGGAACATATAAATTAGAGCTCTCCCATCCAGTAAGATCACTGCCGTCCCTTCCCTGCCACTCCATCAGTTACTGGATCCACTAACCAACCTGGGTCAACTGGTGGGGATGTTTCTTTATCTAGTTTTTAAGAATCTCTGGTTATGAGATAAATGTCTGCAGAGCATTATAGGGAATCTGAGAACAGATGTATGTCAAGTTCAACAAGTGTCACTTTCCAAACACCTGATTTGCTTGCCCACTTCATATTATCAGTGCAAGGCTTTGCCTCCAGTTAACCAGTCATAATACATTTGAGTAAAAAGGCTGCAAGTGCCACAGAGGATTCAATTCTTGAAACCAAAAAACTTCCTCAAAAACCTTCTGTCTCTAGTGTGAGAGATATTGGTTAGCATGGTTGTCTGTAGTAAACCGAAATGCCACTGTTGGTTTCAGACTGCATGAGAGGAAGCCTCTACTGCTAAACTGATGAATATTCTGGGAGCTGCCATAACCCTTACTTCTGCAGTAGTGTAATCCTGGAAATTTAAACATGTAGAGATTCCTCTAGCCATTTAAAGGGGACAAGGTACCTATGCACCCCCTTAAGAATTTTCCATGAAAGTGCTTAAATGTCTGAGTGTGTGCACCTGTGGAGAAAAACTCCCACAAATGTTCACAAATAAAGTTATAGGATTCAAAATCAATGATACAATCGTTGTATCTGCAGATGTTTTAGGACTGAAACTCTTTGAGACATAGGGACAATGCACTGAAGGAAACAATTCATTGCAATAACAGAAAATATGTGCTATAGAAGCATTATTAATTGTTAATACAACAATGATGACCATCATAAAGGCAAACAGCTGAAAACTTGTACATGCACCCGGAGTATGAAGGATGCTGAAACATATAGAGAGAATAAGGACTCATAACAGGTAGTTGGCACAGGAGTATTAATTCGGTATGAGACAGAAATCTATAGGGAATAATAATCTTTATAATAATAATAATGGTGATGATGATGGTGGATCTTTTGCACGGCTTGGAGCTCAGTGGTTCTTAATGCTTTTTTGTGTATGAAAATACCGCATATCATCATCAGTTCTTCCTTCACGGAAGAGTCAGACTGTAGATCTTAGCATAAATAAATGACTGACGCCAGGTCAGTTCAGATTTTATTCCACCATCTCAGTAGTACTTGGTCATTACCAGGCTGGTGGTGCCTATCAGTATCTATCTAAACTCCATACATTATACCATTAGAGTATCCTTACTTAATAGAATCTCAGACCATTAGCTTGTTATCAAGAATGAACTGTTTACAGATGTTATGCTACTGCTAGAGAGGAAACCAAAAGGGTCATAATTTTCTGACAGATCTACTGTGCTTTTGACCCACTGGGGAGGAGATAGGGCATCCTTCTACAGCACTGCCTGCCCTGTTTCGAATAATGGCTGATATATAGGCACTTTGTCAAGGAAATGAGTGATCATGGATCTGCTCCCCTTCCACACAGAAGTGGTGAGCATTCCCAAAAATTTACCTAAGAAGAAAAGGCCTTGATCAATTGTTATGGATGTCAAATGACAATACCAAGATATCTTAAAGGGCAAGCTTGTGAAATGAGAAGCAGAGGACTGCATTATAGTACAATTCTTGTCAACAAAGGGGCAGATTGAGCCAAGAGGAATTTTCAAATCCTTTTTATTTAATTTGAAAATGCCATGACACTAGCTTCTGTGGAGCTACATCAGAGGTTTGGGGAACACATGGATCAGCGTAATGGAAAGTAGCAGATAGGCAGCATTAGTACAAATCGGGGAAAGAGGCTGCCTTCTTCACAAATAAGAACACTCTGATATTTATGCTGATTGACTCCTTCCAAAGATCCTCATCTTCTTCACTGTTACTAAACAAATAAAGGGTGTGACTGGCACGACCAGAAGGCTCTAATAATATTTCAAAGGTTTCATTATCTCTTCTTAAATGATTGTGTCTGCATTTCCAGACATGATTAATGGTGGTACAACAGCACAACATAAGTCCATTACACATGGCAACTGCTTGCATTCCTACTGGGAAGTAGCAGACCTTCACAGAAGGAAAATGTGGGTTAACCAAACAAGGTGTTCTGAAGAGGACGGCAGTATTCTATATGACAAAACTGCAAGATGGGTCATTTCAACCTTTCTTGCATGTGGGAACTGTCAGTTTCATTATTTAAATTTTATTTTATTTACATTTGCCGTATTATCTTCATACTTCCAGCATGCAGACTTAACATGGAAATTCCACCTCTCCCTCACCGTACAGAAACATGTGTAAATCATTTCAGAGTGTAATACACACACACACACACACATATACATATATATATATATATATATATATATATATATATATATATATATATATATATACGCGCACACACACACACACACACACACACACACATGTGGCTTGACTTAATGGTTAAGGGTTTCACCTTATAAACAAAAGGTACAAGGTTTGATCCTCCACTTGGGTTATGGGCTAGGCTAAAACTGGCTGTTCTGGGCAGCTAGCCTAGTATTTATATATAAACTCTATAATCTCAGACACTGTACTTGGACTTTCTAGGCATGCAGACCCTGATCTCAGAAGTATTATACAATCAGTGGGAAGTAACAACTAGCGATTCCTTCATGGGGAAATCCAATCAGAAGTTCAAGGGCTCACAGGCTAAGTGAATCACAATGCTGAACCGTAGAGAAGCCTGATAACACTTACATACAAGGAGTACGCAGTCAAAAATGAGCCCAAAAGAAAAGGAACAAAATCATGCTGATTTTATTTTTTTATCTGCAAACAACATGTATGAAATACACTGTTTATCTAACAGATCTATTATCTTTTTCTTTTTCTTTACTTTTAAAGGAGAAGTGGTAAAGCATCTCATGAATATACCCCAGATGCCCATTCCATTGTGATAATTGGGGAGAGGGGGTAGTCATACCTCTTAACTGCTATGATTTAAGCATATGATTGCAACCCTTAAATATACCCCTGCTTTATTTATAGTTAGGGATGTAGTCAGATATATTTATGTGTATATACCTTATAAATTAAATACACTAAGCCTTTACACAAATTCCCAATCTCTAACTATATTGTGTCTAGTACATAAAGACCTTCTGTTGTGGAAAATAAGAAAGTACTTCTCTTTCTGAACCCCTGGTATGATTTTCAAAGGCCAGTGCTATGATTTATAATGCTCAGAGGTTGAACCTGTTGTGGGAGTTATTATGGCATAATGGCATTTTTTATCTTGAAAAAGTTGTTTCATACAGGGACTTGGTAAAAATGGACAGTCACTGTGAACATTAATCATTGGCCAGATCCAACTATAACAGAGAAAAAACGAAAAAGTGACTAGACCTGTTATTTACTCTCGGGGAAGAACTCATGAGGGTTCCTTATTACTAATTCAGAAGAATATCACTTAGTGGGATGTGATCAGTCTTGCAGAGGAAAGGACATCAAACCATATAGCTGTGTCTCCATAAAAGAGTAAGACAGCATGGAGGAAATGAGTGTATGAGAACACAAAAAAGACAGACCTTCAATTCTGGAGAAAAAATGTCAAAAGATCTCTAGTTATACAATAATGTAATAATAGAACTGAATTAAACCTGAAAAAGAATTGTAGGCAAGGGAGTCTAGAGGGTGTATAGAAAATGCAAGTCAAATGTTCTTACTGGAATCCAAGGAGAGCTTGAGATTTCCCCTATATTATGAGAGACTGCATTCAGGAAAATAAAAAGCCACACAGCACAACTGAAATCAGGCAACAAAATAAGATTATTATCCCTAGCACTTTGGCACTAATGTTAACAGGTAACAAGCAAATGACCAGCAGAAGCAGAAAAAAAAAAGCTTAATATGAAACTCAGTTCAATACAACTTCTTAAGAGAAACAATCAATTGGATTTTTTAGAAACAAAAACAGATAAAATATTTACATCTAAAATCATGCTACACAAATCTATAACATGCAGACCCAATTCACTTCATTATTCAGTCCACAAGGGGTCAATGTATTATATTTTAATATTAATTTAATTTCTAGCTTATCCATCATTGCACATTTAACTCCCCACAGAGGAATGAACTGTTTTAGCACTACATGTATTAAACATTTGTTTTTTCCACCATGACTGTCTTTAACATGAATTGTAACTGCACTAGTGGGATGATTATTTTTAACACCCCAAATATGCCATTATATGCTAAATTTTACCTTCTCCTTATGTGGCCAATGTACCATTTGCTTACCAAACATTTACATCTAATACTATATACCACCACAGAACTTAGAAATGAAAAATGATCTTTTATTTTATGTCTTTTCCCATTTATACTAACGGTGGTACTAACTTACAAACATTACTCATCGGATTCATAAATATTCCACAAGATGTACATGACCATGTATATATTGTGGTACATGTTTTGTATTCAGTAATCACCCTTACATAGTTCTAGATGGTTCTGCAACATGAAGATATATAACACTGTGAAAAGCTGGACGCATGGCCATGTAGAAGGCAAATGAGGCATTCTGCTAATTAACCATATGCTCTGTCCCCCAAGCAAACCTCAGGAAGCCATCTACACAGCTGAATGATTCTAAAAAGTGCTCAGCTGTGTAGATCAGCAAAGCTATCTCCACCATGTTGTGGTAACAAACACAAATGAGGTTGCTGGTAACCACTAGACATCAGCGCTTACTGTGACAGTGTCATAACAGCACCAGCATCAAAATGTGGATCAGGAAGTTGGAGGAGCCACTGAACATCATGGACAGTAATGTTTAAAAGTGCCATATTGGAGCCACCATTACTATGGGGACTGGGGGAGGGGATACACACTTGACAGGGCTGTACCAGCACCAGTGCAACTACAGGGATGGAGAATCTAGGATGCTAGGATGTATAGGGATCAGGAGTGGGAAGAACCAGAAGACCACCAGGTAATACAGTGTCATGATGACAGCAATGTTACTATTGGGGCTGAAGGTTGGGGGAACCACTGGAAATCAGGAATGAGTTTTTGAAGTGCTGTAATGGCACCAACATTACTATGGGAACAGGGGTGGGAAAGGATACACTAAATACCAGAGAATACCCCTTAAAGTAGCCCAAGACACATTACAACATGCTAGAGATCAGGGGTAAACCACCAGATACCAGGGTTTACACTCTTAAGTGCCATAATGGCATTAAAGATAGTACGGGGGTAGGAGAAACCATGAGACCACTAGGGTCAACTCTATAATGTGCCATAATAGCATCAACATCATAACAAGGATCAGATGGTTGGGGGATACTCAAAACCACCAGGGCCTAAGCAATATGTGTCATAATGGCAGTAAAATATTACAGGGGTGGTGGGACCACATAACAGTAGGCTCAGATACGGGGACTGTAGTGTGTGTGTGTGTGTGTGTGTGTGTGTGTGTGTGTGTGTGTGTGTGTGTGTGTGTGTGCTTGTGTTTAAATTATGTACATGTCCGTGAGAGAGTGATTGGAGGGGGATTCCACTGCCTATATGAGCAGCATAGTACTATCACAATATACAGGTCAGTCCTGATCTGCACAATGTGGAAGTACCTGCAATTCAGAAAACATGCCATTTAACTGATAATGACGTCCAACCTCATCATATCTAGCATGTTGCTGAATAGCAGATGGCATGTTATGCTTGAAGGCCTTTTCCATTTTGAGCTGCACAGCTTGTTCTAGGGATGCATCTTGAAAAACAAAACATTTCTACTCTACTAAAACATTTACTTTGCCTACCCAGTGTTAGTTTAAAAATCATAATTTCCCTGATATTCTATGGACAGTTGATAAAAACACTGCAAACATTAACAATATTTGTGTCAAAACAGTGTCAAAATGTACAATACCCAATTTTTTTTAATCACCTTATAGAATATTTTGAAAAAGTATCAAACTTAGAAGTGCAAAAAAAATCTTCATTAACTTTCACATTTTCAAATTTTTTCTTCTGATCTCATCACTATCAGCACTGTCCATCCTTTTTGCCTCTTGCAAAAACTTTAATCTACAGCCTCTCTCCAAAAATCTAACTTCCAGCTTGTTCCTCAAAAGTATTCTTGCATATACTAATATATTTACCTAGTGGCAGAGACAATTAAATGCTCTGGGTATGCACCTGATACACGTAGATAACTATTAGCTGCTGCAGGATTCCTAAGTAATCTACTTTTTAATGGTCTCACCTTCTAATGCAATGTCTTAAAAATCTATTTACTATATGCATAAACTCAATTCCTCAGCTATTAGGTCTCAAATTTGTAACAAAACTATATGCTCCATTAATATCACCCTAACATAAAACAATAAATCTTCTATATAACAAAAATATAACATATATTTTCTACCATAAAGTAAGTATTACACACAAATTCTTTTTCAAAAAGTGACATAAATTTATTTACACGTGCCAATGCAAAGGGGACATCTATAGTTGTTTATCTTTGCTATAATAACCAGTCTCTGCCAATGGTGAAAACATTATGTGTCAAACAAAAACACAATATTGAAAGCACATAGAATTGATCGGGGCCCTCATTTAAAGAATGGACCACAATTCTAATTCCAAGTTCAGGTTGTATAGCTGTATTTAATTGTTTGTCAGCCATACTCAACCAAAAATAGCTGTCCTGTCAGACTATCTCTTTTAGTTTTTTCCACTACATCCACACAAAACAATCTGTCATAATCATAAGATCATTCAATAAATAATCCACTTAGTAGACAGATTATTTCAAGAATGAACGCATATTTGGAAAATGTTGTTCTTTTGTTAGAGACCATCTATTTTACAGATTTTTGCAATAGCAAAAAATACTGCATTAAGTGGATGTTTAACAATATTGACATACCATTAGATGTCACCCCTCCCCCAGTTTAAACTGTACCTATTTAACAAATCAAGCAATTCTGTCAATATTTTTGGTTGCATTAGAACTAACGTGTTTATAACATTCAAACAGTTTTTGCACATGCTATCATAATTAAAAAAAAAATAATAGAATGTTTCCTCTTTTGTGACTTACATAATATGTATTTATTCCTCAAATGTTTCAACACTGCAGTACATTCAGTTTTATTTATTCCTAGCATCTATAGTTTAACCTTCCTTACCCATGGCTTTTACATTATATCTAATGTTTGCTTGTCACAAAAATTGCATGTGACTTGTTTGCATTCTAAATGTTTTATGCATGGAATTTAACAACATAATGTCATCGCATAACAAATGCCTCAAAAATGTAACTGTTTGTATCTAGATGTCTTAGGCACTATCTATATAATGCATGTTTATAAAGAATATGTTTTATTATGAGAATCTTGTAAGTATCTGCTAGAGTTTTTCTATAGGAGCCTTTGTTAAAAATTTGCTTTGACCAGTTGGACTTTCCTAATAAACAAAGACATATAAATAAATTCATCCATCCGTATTCAAGTTATACATTTTACTACTTTTAATATATTTTAACAATTAAGTGTAAATTTCACACTTACAGATTTCAATTCTTAAAAAAAATTACTAGTTTAATTGGGTCTATATTACAACATTGAACTAAAACAAGTTTGAACGTTGTAATATCAAACCCTAAAGTCCGAAAGTTGAAAATAGCAAAGCCGCTGCACATCGACTTTTTTCCCCCCGAGAGAAAAAAAAAAATCGGTGGGCCGTTTTTGTGGCTTTGCTATTTCCTCCACTGTGGTGCAATCTCGGAGTTTGTATATTTAAGTAGGGGGGGTGGGGGGCAAAGCCTCCCACTTTAGTTTAAGGTTAATTTTTTTTTTTTGTCACGGAACAGTGATTTTTTTTTCCCTGCGGAAAAAATTGCTATTCTGTGTTTTTGGTTTTCTTGGGTTTCAGACTTTAGGGTTCGATATTACAATGATCGAACTTTTGTAAGTTCGACGTTGTGATATAGACCCAGTTTAATTAAACCTATTTATTCTCTTAAAAGGTGGCATATTCATACAGTGGTAACCTCTCCCCAACATATTTTCAGTGAAATTTATTTTCATCATCATTGACATCAGAAAATGCACCCTTATCAAAGAATAAGTAGAAGTATTGTCAATAGCCAAGTCCATGTCAGTGAACATGTGTGTCTCATTTGAAGTTACAGATCTATCGATGATACTGTAAATACTTTGTTCTTCATAAATAGTCCTCTTTTGAAAAAAAAAATTAAATCTAAATAAACCAATGGAAATGTAATGGGCATTTCACTGCAAGCAATATCATAGCAGTCTTAAAAAAATAAAGCCCAGGGAGAAATGCTCCATAGGCATGTCTTTGTAAGACCAATATCTTGTTTAAATGCATAATATACATATTAATATATTTCTTGCACTTTGTAAAGTCATCTTGAGACAAATATCATCACTTTTAAATCATCCAGCAAATACTGGAAAAGGATGATTAGAAAAATGTCTATGTGAGGATGGCGTTTGCAGAAATCTGACTGTACAGAATTCACCAACAGCATTAGTGTTGCAACACATCTAAAGGCTCAGGCAGTGAGTGTTATCAATAAGTAAGTATCATACAGGTGACACGTTGTCCATCAGGATGGTCCTGAGATATATAATTATAGAATTAAAGTTTATGAGTTTCTCTTTGGTAATAGAAAACCGATTCACTCTCAATATATATTACTTTAAGGAGGATTTTGAATAAGTTACCACTGTATAAAGACTTTCTTGTCATCTCTTCTGCTGTTATTTGTTTACCTTTTCCAGCTCTTACAAAAATACATATCAGCACCTCGGGTTCCTCTTTCTTTTGGCACTAGTATTACATGTGCGTGAGCTGTTTTGAATTGGAGTTTCTAAAGAAGTTTTATCAGTCATGGCTAAAATGCAGCAATTTACATTTACTGGATGCCCAATAAACGAACAAGAGTATTATTCTTGTCTGAGTTATATTCTTGTAACCATTATAGGTGAAGCTTAGTTGTTTACTGTTGTTATTTTTTGATGAATGCTAGATGTGGTTATATTTATTGTATGCTACTCCTAACAATATTTTTGATCTTAATAGATTTGTGTAGCCAAAAACATGCCAGATAATTTTTTTATAAAGTGGTTTTATTGCCTATATCTAAAACATAAAATTAAAGACTGTAAAGAGTCTGTCAGGTTTAATAAAGTAACGCATAACTCATTTTAATTTTACTAACTTTTGAAAAAAAGTTATAAAATGAACATACAAATGCCTTTTGTGAAAGTTGTGCCCAAAATAAATAAATATCTAAATAATGTCATCCCATTCAGTGTTTCTAATATCATCATAAGTGTGTTTACTTTTTTAAATCTTGTTTCTTCAGTGCTGGTCTTGTACATTTTAGTACTTAAATACAGCTTTATGAGTTTCATATCATTCTTACAGTACCCTTCATATTTCATTCTCCTTGACATGCTACACTGCAATGTTTGTTTTCACTGTGTTCATAGTCATTTTTGTGGGGTATATCAATTCTATGCTGATCCTTTAATATTTAAACATATCTTCTTACTCTTTCAGGAATGTGTCTAATTGTCATTGTGCTTTATAAGACTGAATTATTGTGTATACTAGTCTGAATATCTACAATCAAATACAAGTAGGCTAGGCCACCCTGTTTGATTTGTATGCTGTCTTATAATATTGTTTTACTGTAGACAGTATCATTCTAATTTAAGAAATAAACATTTAAAATAATCAACTTTAATAAGTACCCTTCAAAATGTTATCAAAAACAACATAAACAGGCACCTAATTTAGCAATTCATTTATAAGTATCACATTTCATAATGATTATACAGCATCAAATACAACATCCTTAAATACTCTTTTTTTCCAGAACTCTAACAGGATATTAACCTTTTTTCTCTTAAAGTCCTGAGTTTGGTGTTTTTTTTGGTATGTATCTCTTGTTAAATGTTCTACCTATGGGTTTTAAAGTCTATAGATATTGTCAAATGGCTTTCCCACAGTTCTAGCCGAGGCATCACTCTCCAGGTGACAGTAATTCAGATGCCTGTATTGAAGGTGACTGCTTTGTATTTTGAGTTGACACTTAAGGAATGGCAGTTCAAGAGTCAGACTTTATTTCCTCCACTTGTCAAGTCCTGTCTTGTAGGATTCAATATATTTTTTTCTTTTTTTAAAGCCTGAGCTTAAAGCCAGCTAATTCAAGGATGCTTCGTGTTAAGAAAATAGAGATGGCCTACTCCACCATCTTTCAACTGTGTGAAGGAACATTGTGAAAACTTGACTTATTCTGATCAAATTTCCTATGCTGTGGTTTATGATATTTTTTTTGTGGAGTCCTTCATGTGACAAAAAGCAATTTGAGGTGATCCACTAAAAATGGATCCTTCCCCAGCTAAATATATACCTTCTGCTTGCTTAGAATGGCCAGCTTAAACTATTTGCCAGACTTCCTTTCTATTGAGTCCCTTGCTGAGATTTCTATGATGTTTTCCTAGAACTATGGAGGTAGGAGGGTTGGCATAATGGTTAAAGTCTTAACTTACAGATAAAATGTACAAGGTTTGATTCTGATATCAAGCTATGGGCTAGGCTTATACTAGCCTAAAGACTGCCTAGTATTTACCTATGGATCTACAAACCAGACTCCAAGCCACCACTTCCCAAAAGTTCTGAAAAAATCACATAATTTACAGGATACATGGAAATTTGAAATGCCTATATGAAAATTTAGTAGCAGATACACCAACCAAAATTAGTAACAAACAAACTCAAGTTACATTGTAATTCTGAGAATACTGGCAAAAGGTAAAGAAGATGGATTGCTGGATAGATATGAGGAAAAGACATGTGTTTCTACTAGTCTTATCATTTCTGTTAGTATAATCCTAAGAGCCCTTAATTACCATATACACATGGTACAGTAACAGTAGCATTCCCAACCTGATCTGGCACTGATTTTCTCTGAGAGATGGTCAATCCATTTAATTTCTCAGTATATACACCCAGGAATGGGAGTGGGAAAAAATTCACAGTGGTTTCACACTATATGAGGCTTCTTCACAGATCATCTGATATGTTGAGTACCCGTTATCTCTACCATTGAAGAGTATATAAGGTCATATCAGTATACTTAGTATGGGATATAAACCTTTAGGCAATGTTTGATAGTTGCTATTCATGAGTTCATTTCACAGTTAGCATACCTGACCCTCCAAATACTTTTTGGAAGAAGTAGTTGCATGCAACTCTGTTTTTACATCCTTGCCTTATAAAAAATGTCTGCTTTTTTTAAGAACTGAAAATATTCATTTTGTTAACAAACATTTTTTTATAATTTCTAGCAATGCATTTGAAGTTATAGAAACTACTGACTGGAATTCTCTGGACATGCACTATCCTCACTAAGTGGCAGAAGTGCATCATGCTCTGGTACTGACAAACAATGCTCTTTCAAGACATTGGTATAAGAAGTAGAAAAGGTTTTAGGCTTTGGTCCCAGTCTGGACACAACATAACACATGTGTAATATGATGGCAACACTAAGCTTACCAAAGTAATGTAGGAATAATGTCCACATCTTCATGTGGTATCTTTAATATACATGGTAGGCAAGGTTATCAAGGGAAATAAAATACATTGTGAAATGATCTGTCATTTGTTTTGCACTTAAAAAGCAGCATATGTTTTATTGTTCTGCTTCACAGTTCTTATTTTTGAGTTGCTATAAATCTGTTTTCAGCTCTTTCTTCCCCAGGAGTTACACTGTTAAAGATCTCAAAACAAAATCAGGAATAAAACAGTTTAACATCTGCTGCTGTTCAGAAGAGCGTAGCTTTCAGAATAACTCTTTGTTTTGGTTTGTGCTGAGCTAAACACTGCACACATTTTGAGCTGGGCTGCAGTGTGCCTACTTCACTGGTTGGTTTCCTTAATGTCTTCTTGTTCTCTGAGCTAAAGTTAATTCTCAAAATTGTTTTTGAAATGCTTCATTAAAAAGCTATTTTAGGGATTACAATTATGTCTATTTACTGTGTCTCTCTTCTGGGCCACTGGAGAGATGTTTATTAACCAAACTACAAATACAGAGTAGAAATGTGTTTCTGATGCACAAAAGTAGGTCACAACAGTCAAAAACATTATGATACATTGTAATTAGTGGATTAATGACAATTCCTTATCATTTCTGAATAAGGCAAGCTGAGGACAGAGCCACGAGGTAATCAGAGGCCATGTGAACATTTTCAAATGCAGATGCAAACAGTCCATGCATTTCTTTACACTTTGTTAATTGGGAATCTGTCTGCCCAAAGCCCATTTTATGCTAAGGTGTAGGGAAAAAAAATAAAATTTTACAAAACATGATATGATGCAGAAAAAAGAACCAATATGTGAATAAAAAGAACATTTAACTTAAACAGTTATATTCTTGATTTTACATTTCAGATAGTATATGAGTACTTACAGAAATGCATACAGATCTCACCAAAATGGAAAAAGTTATATGATGGTTAGCTAGAAGTGACTCACACATGGCCTAATTTCTGTCTAGGTCAATATAATGTAACAGTCACAAACTAACAGTTCAAGGTCATAAATTGCTTACATAATGAAGGTATTAGATTTCTAAAATAAATAAAATTGTTAATCCATTACTGAAGAATGAAAAAAGGAGAGGGAGATGAGTGTGAAACAAAATAAGAATAATAAATCAGTTTATGCTACATCAAGGCAAAGGCAGTTTGAAATGAGCCATGATTTTAAGGTTCTGTTAATTTCGCACAGGTCAAATACTGGGGTCTGTTACAAGGTCGAACTCACAGGAGTTCGAACATTGTAATATCAAACCATAATGTTCAAAATCCAATAATAACAAAAACACAGAACAGCAAGTTTTTTCCCAGGGAAAAAAAAATCGCTGTTCCATGACAAAAAAAAAAACAAAAAACAAAACTTGCACTTTAAACTTAAACGGAAGTGGGGGGCTTTGCCCCCACACGCCCCCCTACTTAAATATACCAACTCTGAGATCGCACCACAGTGTAGGATATAGCAAAGCCCCGAAAATGGCCCACCGATTTTTTTCCCTGGGAAAAAAATCAGTGTGCCATGGCATCGCTATTTTCATATTTCGGACTTTTGGGTTCGATATTACAATGTTCAAACTTCTATATGTTCCACGTTGTAATATAGACCCAAATATTGATCTAAGAAGGAAGAATATTTGAGACATGTACTGTAGATACACTGAATAAGCCTTCACTAGACAATTTTCTGTTTTTTATGGAATTCATGAAGAAACTATAAGATGACCTGACGTTACTACTGCATACAGAACTCCTTAGTGAGTCTGTAAGAGGAGATGAAGCGGTCTTTGTTAATGTGGTAAATAGTGTGAAGAGAAATCTTAGAAGGGGTATCTTCAGCTTGTTTGAGAAGTTTGGCCTAACTAAGTAGATAGGACCAGTTCAATAGCAAGTTGTCCTCCCATCACCTGGAACAGATTTGTCAGCTCATTGACAAGCTGACCCCTTGTTACTACCTAGGTCATATACAAGGATTGAAGATGAATGGTCTGTGTAGAAGGAGTGAACTCTAAATCTTACTACATCATGCAAATAAGTGCTTAATTTATGAAGGTCTCTACAATCTTGATTCAACCTTTTTAATACAAATGTTATTTGACTTTCAAAATGTCATCAGAAGTCTAGTTATTCCCATAATATTTCATTGGTATGACCAGTTGTACAGTCCCCTTGTCATGGAGATACTGTAATATTCCTCATGTTTGAGTCTGCCAGATTTCTTCAACAGAAAAGCTCCACATTGGACTTGATGGTATTAAAGGAAAGCACTGACCTCCAGTGATAGCACAAGTTAGTGAAAGCCAATATCCAGTATGCCACTATAGAACTGGACTTCCCACTATAAGCATATCAAAACCTCCAAAGCCAGCTATGAAGGTAGAACTGTGGCAGATACTAAAAACAACCACAAAGCCTTCTATAGTTATATCAAGAATCTCTACGGCAATACCCAGATTTGCTCTGAGTTACTGCATAATGGTACCTCCTATACTGAGCCAACAGATATTGCCAACATACTGGTCGACAGATTCAGTGCTAACTTTACAACCCCCCAAAGACCAATCTCAATACCGGAATGCCAGGCACCCAGCATTACTGCAGCACAGGTTAAAGCTGCATTGTCCAAGGCCAAGAATACAGCTTCCATGGGACCAGACAATATTCCTGGTTGTGTTCTACATGAATTACAAAGTGAACTGGCACCACATCTGTGTGCCCTGTTCACTCACAGCCTCACCTCTGTCTTTGTCCCTACCAAATGGCACACTGCGACAGTCATCCCTCTCTGTAAAGGAGGAGTGACTACAGACCCTGGAAATTATTGCCCCATTAGCCTGAAGAATCTGATATGTAAGGCTATGGAGAACATCATCATGGACCTAATTAACAAGGATATAGGGAATCTCCAAACTCTATATCCCACACTATTTGGTTTTGTGAAAGGTAGATCATGCCTGCTGAACCTGGTTGACCTCTTTGAGTCAGTCACCAGAGCTGTGGATGGAGGTAAGGCAGTTCATACAGCCTACCTTGGTCTGGCCATTCCTCACTCATGAATTATTGATAAACTCACCAAACTAGGCATTGACCTCTATATCGTTAGGTGGGTTGCAAACTGGCTCACAAGATAGAACCCACAGTGTGAAAGTAGTGGACTCCAAGTCAGACTGCTGAGCAGGCATAAGAGGAGTCCCACAGGGATTGAACCTAGGTCCTCTCCTGTTTGGCTCAGAAGTCCAGGCCAACACGGAGACGCTCTGGCCAACCAAGTTTGCAGATAAAAGCAAGCTGGGAGCCATTATTAACTCCCCAAGTGATGCAGACATCCTACACAAAGGCCTCACTGAGACCAATAACTGGTGTCAAAACCATGACCTTAAGATTAATGACAAAAAATGCATCATCATCCCCTTTGGGAAAAACTCAGTTCCCACTAATTTCCACATCAATGGAAGCCCACTGAACACTGAAGGCATTATAAGAGATCTAGGGACACAGGCTGACAGCAATGTCTCCTAAAACCACAACATTGCCACTGTGGTCAGAAAGTCCTTCTATGTGGCATATCTTATTACCAAGGGTTTTGCATCCAGGAAGAAAGAGGTCATCATTTCTCTCTACTCTTCCCTCATTAGACCAGTCATAGAGTATAATGCCCCATTTGACATGTACCTCACTAGACAGTTGCAACAGCTGAAGAGGCCAAAAAAGTACCTCACGAAGAGGATCCGAGGCCTTAAACACATGTTCTACATGGACAGACTCAAAAAACTCCAGCTATTCTCTGTCTCATATTGCCTGCTTAGAAGCGATCTCTGCTTGACTTACAAAGCCATGTCTGACCCAGCTCTGTTAGAAATGCTACATTTAAAGAAATCCCAGTCCCTCTTCACCACATGCTCCAGAGACCTCAACCTCATTATCACAATCAACAGAACATGCTGGAGGGACAGGTTCATAACCCAGAGACTACCCATGCTCTGGAATAGACTTCCCATGCATGTCAAACAGAGCAACTCACTAGCCCTCTTCAAGAGAAATCTTGATGAGTGGATGGGAAATAGAAATTTCACCCCGGGGAGTCAAACCAATTGCTCTATTTGATAGAGGTACTGGAAACTAACGATGGGTGGCACAATGCCAGGACACTTCTATGGGCTAGGCTTGTAAAGGCTCCATGGCCATTAGCCTTGTACACACCTATGAACCTATGAAGATGAGTCACAGCTTTCCACAGTGCTTGTCTGAAAGATTAGCAAAGATGATGAAAATAACTACATAAAGTATAGATTTTAATTGTAGTCTTTTTCCTACTAATTGCCACTATGAAACAGAATCCTCTTATTTTACAACAAATTGACTTCTTGGAAATAACTTCTACTCCACTTAATGGTGGAGGGAGGAATTCAGTTGATGAGGGAAAGTTTTTAATAGAAGTCTATAGTCATCCATTTCAGTGGCATTGTACACTGTGAAAGAAGGCTGCTTCAACTTGGCTATCATCAGAACTATGCTAGTAGCAATTATGCAAAGGCTGTTTCTATCCCATATTCTCTGTGGATGCCATGCTGTTTTAAAAAGCTTAATTCTATCACTTGGTTATAATGTTAAAAGTGACATATTGCTTGTTGAATGGCAGACTTTTAAACTTTGACAAGATAGTTAAGTATAGGCTTGTAGTTTTTAATGTGTATATGGACAACTTTATGTAAGGGAATAACAATGCATTTTTCCAAAGTCAAGGCATGAAACCTTCTATCACACTTGTATGAACTAGCAGAATGACCACATTAGTTAAAAATGGATACATTTAGGAAGGAGATGGTCATAAGACTGACAGTCTGACAACTTGCTGGAATAGTTAGACCATCTCACAACCTACAATGCCAACATCAGACATTTTTGTAAGTATTGGTGCTTCAGGATGGTCAGTAACTTGTGTGTTTGTGTTCGTGGTGTCATGCTGGTTCAAGAGCTAAATGTATTAGTAACAGCAACACAAAAAATTTAAGTGAAGGTGGAAGGGCTGCCCCAGATATAAAATCAGATTTAAATACTTCCAGAAATATTTTCATGTATAGGAAACATTTTGACCTCTGTGAAAGAGGTTCCACATGCTGTCTAGGATGCATTTTTTTCATAAAATATATGAGAGTTAAGGATGGGTGACTATTTATCATGGACATAATGAGACCAAGTTTTATCTGCGTGTATAATGGTGGCTTTCAGGTTTGTAGTCATTCCAGGAATACCTGCATTTTAGATTGTGAAACTTCTGTGTGAAGCTACTGTACCAGAGGTGCTTTAAATGGTGAAAACCAGGGGCGGCTCGTGCTATAGGACTGCAGCCCCCCCACCTGTAAAAAGAAAAAAATAAATTGCGAGCCCCCCCACTGTAGAAAAAAAAAATCACGAGTCCCACAACTCCACGCATGCGTGCTTAGTTCCTGACTGCTGTGTTAGGGAGTCCAGACCTCCACACACACATGCGTGCTTAATTCCTGAACTCCAGACTGCTTTGTTAGGCAGTCCGGCTAGGGAAGGAAGGGGACTCCACCCTGCCAGCCCAGAAGTCTGTGCGGTGATGACTGGAAGAACACCATACTGCATCGCCTGCAAGCTGGAGGCTCCAGCCTACTCACGTCTTTTGGAGAAACCCAGAACAGCCTGCGTGGGCTGCCATGGAGGACAGACAGGTGATCAGGCTGCTGCAGAGAACATAGCTGCCATGGAGGATTGTGTGTGTGTGTCTGTGTAAATTGCCCCAGCTGCTACATGGTGGTGGGTAGAGAATAAGGCTTGAACCCTGTACCTTGGGCCCAAGTGGTAAGAGCCTGAATTTCCCCATCCACCACCATTTATAAATAAAAATTTGCAGATTTTTGCCTCATATTTGTTCTGTTCTGTTCCTCATAAATTCTGTGGTTTCTGCATTTTTGTTACTTAACCTGTAGCTGTCAGGTAACAATGCTACCACTGCACCACTGCACTACTGGCTGTGTTGTCTGGTTTGATTCTTGGCTGGGGTGTCTTCTGTGTGGAGTCTGCATGTCCTCCCTATGTTTGTGTGGGTTTGCTCTGGTGTCCTCAATGGATATTTGTCCCTATTTTTTGGACTGTATTCCCCCATTATTGGCTTCATCCAGGTTTTTTGTGCCAAGGTTGAGAGCTATGGTGATAACTGAACTCACTAAATATGTTTGGGGGCTGTATTCCCTCATTATTGGCTTTGTTCAGGTGTTTTGTGCTAAGATGTTGACAGTGAGAACTTAATTCACTAAATGGTAGCCGTTTAAGTCTTCCTTTCTTTCATAAAAACAGATGATTTGGCATAGTGGTATGTTGCTCTGACTGTTTTGCACAGGGTCCTGGGTTCAATACTTGGCAGTGAAATGTATGGTGGTAACACAGCATTTTATTCTAACAACTTTCCAATATTATACAAGCAATGTTTAAAATGTGCCCCTGTTTTTTGGTCTTTTACCCCCCCCCCCCAAATTTGGGATTTTTCCAGATTTCTTGTGCTGCAAAGTTCAGAGATGCAGCTGAGTGTCAAGTAGATTTTTACAAGAAGCTGAGAGCTGCAGGGGAACAAAAGTTTAGTGCTGCTTATGCCAAGTCTGCTTGCATTGTTAATAGCATGATACATAATGTACTTGCTTTTGATGTAGAAGGCTGTGGGTTCTACTCCCACAGTAGGTAGATGCATTGCTCATACTGTACTGTGTTGTAAAGGGGGTGGATGCTGCAGTAACTATGAACTTATTATCAGTTTGCTATCCATTCCCTATTGCAATATTACTAGCTTACAGTTTTTTTAATGCAACTTAGGCAATTTATTCCTCAAGGGCAATGGGCACTTTATTTGTGGATGAAACAATGAAATATAAAGTTGTTTGCTAGCAGCAACCTCTTCATCAGTTATAGATTTCTTTAATGTGGAATTATTTAGATGACTTTTACTTCTTCAAAGATTGTGCATATTTACTGATACCGGTGGACTGTAGAAGTTTGAGTAGACTTTTATGACAGA
This sequence comes from Protopterus annectens, assembly GCF_019279795.1. Taxonomy (NCBI): domain Eukaryota; kingdom Metazoa; phylum Chordata; order Ceratodontiformes; family Protopteridae; genus Protopterus; species Protopterus annectens. The sequence continues at coordinate 212,832,047 of NC_056747.1, read as the reverse complement.
AATGTTCTGACTTGGGCAGTTTTGTCATTATTGGTGCATGCATTTTGTTTCATTGTTTACTGGAAAAATGTTCTGAATTGGGCAATTTTGTCATTGGTGCATGCATTTTGTTTCATTGTTTACTGGAAAAATGTTCTAAACAAATTTAAAATGCCCTCTAACAACTGTACTATATTGTACAAGGAATATAATTTAATACAATCAGGAAGGTGTATCAAAGACCACATGTATGTTTCGTGTGCAAGGGGCCTATGATTTGAAAACAGCCCAAAGTTAATCTTTATCTGCCACTCGCAAAATGTATTTTCTTTGAATGTGGGTTTCAGTGCTGTTTCAATGAATGTGAGTTTCATGGGCAGAGAAGTTTTAATGTAAGTCTGTTTTCATTGTGTGATTGCATTGCTTTATTTAGCAGATGTCTTAGAGTTTGTGCTGTAAAATGCAAAATAAAACTTTCAAATGAAGTCCAAATCATCGCAGAAGTAAAGCAGTAGGCACATTAGTGTTTATGGTAAATGGGGTGAAAAAGCCAAGTAATGGTTCATTGGAATGGCTGCAGGGGGGAGGCTCCATTCGACCATGATTTTGTGAGGGGGAAGGGCAGCAAAGTCAAAGACAGACCCAGCTGAACTATACCTCTCAACTGTCCAGATTTTCACAGAATGAATAGATTTTTGCTTCTTATTTTTGGTTTGTTCCTCATAAAATGTGTGGTTTTCTGGCAAATAATTTAGGAATTAAGTCACTAAATAATGACAGACACTGAGTTTCAGACTTCATAACCTTCAGACAAATGCATGCTAAAGCAAGAACTGTTATTCTATCAAGTGTCTCAGTTTATACAACAATTTATAGTACTGTTTATATGTTCCCCCAGTATATTTGGCCTTGTCCAGATTTCCTGCATTAACAGGTTGAGAGGTACGTGCAAATAAATTGCTTTATAGAATTAGGCATATCCAAACCTCAACTGTCCCCGATTTTGGCTCAAAATGTTGCTCTTACCCTAATAATCCCACCACAAAATGGCAATTTTGGAGGAAAACATGGACGGCTTACAATTAAGAAATAACTGTAATAATCAGAGTTATAGATTACTTTTATTTCAGAAATGCATGTAGATTCTTTTATTTTGTCAGCTGCACAAGTTAGCAGTACAAATATTTAAAAAAGTGTCCCTTCTTTGACAAGTTCCCAGCTGTATTGTGTGGCTATTTTATATTTTTGCATCACATTTTGGTCCATTTTTCATAAAATTGTGTTTTTTTGGCAAATTAGTGGCAAATCATTAAAGACTGAAGTTAGAAAATAATGACAGACATTTGAGTTTTAGATTTTGTACCTTTCAGAAAATCCATACTATTGCAATACCTACTATTCTATTATCTTTCTAAGTTTATAAGAGCAATATTTAAAAATTGTCCTTATTTTTGGGCCTTTGTCCTACTTCTGTGTATGGCTCCGTCCATATTTCATGTTTTGAGGTTGAGAGGTATGGAAAATGTGTCAGGGCCATCACAGTCAGCCTGAGACATTTCAAATTGTGGCATACTTGTTGCACCCCACTCCCCCATGTAGTGACTTTGGATGTGTCCAAGCAAGGCAAGGAGCAATTATGCAGTGTAAATCTTGTGCAGAGTATCCCCCCATCCAAGGTAGACACAAGTGCTACTTTTATTCTGTCCTTGATTTTGCAGAATGTTTTGGTTTCTGTCATATTTTTATACTGTTGATTTATGCTTATTATTACTCAGAAAGTGCCTGTTGCTCTGTGTTTAAGTAGCAATGCTTTAATGACCATCAGGCAAGCTTGACTGAGATTGTAAGATGCAAGTAAGCTTTAATAAGCATACTGTTAAAGAATTGCCAACATTGAAAGCCTTTCTGTTGTGCCATGCAGAGAATACTTACATAACTAGATAATGTATAAGCCTTGGGTATTGAAATGCATATGACAGTATTTGTAATAAAGGACAGGATTACATTATGTTAAGAAGCTCATTACATTTGTTAGAGACTTGCAATCATTTTTGCAGGCTTTACCTGTAATCCAAACAGAATGCCAATCTATCATGTGTGGTCCATTACCTGCACAGTAATTCTTTAAGCAATATATGTTGAGTTTGTTTCTTGTTTGCTTTTAATTTTTTACTTTGATCATGTTTTCCCCATGAAACAGATAATTGTTGTCAGGCAGCAGGTCATTTTTGGATAAGAAACATTTTTACAAGTGGGGGTATCACAGAGATTGCTACTTTCAGCATGTTACTTGGTACTTTAATAAAGCTGAATATAAATTATAATTAGAACTGCAGTGCAAGGAGAAGTGGTTTGAATTGAGTGCTGCTTGTTTTTCTTATACTTGATTTTGACTGGCATTCCAGTAATGTATTTAAAAAGTAATTTATTTTTTCATGCCTCACAACCTTCTTGTTTCCGTCTAGATATTAAGTAAGCTGTCATGCAGCCAATGTACTGAAATATTTTTTTTTCTTCTACATTTCATTTTGTCTTGATTGGACTCTTATAATGACGGTTTGGCACCCAGGGCAGTGTATTTAATTAAAGTTACAGTTTTTGTGGTTTTGAGCATATCTCCTCCCCTTTCTAGTTGGCTGCACCCCTTCCCATTGACCCCACCCATTCAGCTGTCTCCTGCAGCCCCCCTTTGATTTGAAGTCACCAGCCATCACTGGTGAAAACTGATAAGTCAATCCTTATCCAGGGATTGCAGTTTTTTTTTTAATAGTAAAACAATATATGATAGCAATGGCTTCTGTGCTAAGAGTCAAAGTGTCTGAATATGCAGACTTATAGGACTCTATGACAGCAAACAGGTATAAGTAATATTGTATGGAAATGGCAGTTCTATGATCACTGGAAGTCAGACATCTTGTAGTAATTAGTTTGTGAGGAGCAGTGAATAAAGTTCCTCTGTTAGTGATTATGAAGTTGTCAGGAGACAAATGTTTCACAAATGCATGAAGATTTTCCAGCATATTACTCATGCTTATAGCATTAATGTGTATAAGGTTTAGATGTGTGGGAGAATGCTAGAAGGTGTCACAAGGTAATGTTAGGATTATATTACTTATGTAAGTGGTGATGCTTGTTAGACTGGGAAACCATCTCAGTTTGAGCAGTCAGGACCTGGAAGTGGAAGAGAATGACCTCATATGACAAGAATAATGAAGGATAAGTAAGGTAATAGCGAAACACCTCAGTAACAGTCAGGATGGATTTTAGAATCGATTTTACTTGCTTTAAGAAAAGAGGTTATTTTTCAGCAACACTGAATGAATTTGCAATTTGCAGACAAAATGTCTGGGTACTAGGAATCAACTTATAAATATACCTAATAGCTTTAGTGTTTGCCAACCTTTTATAACATAAAAGGTACTGGCAATACATTTTTGGATCTACTGCCAGGCAATGGCCTTGAGTCATATGTATGAAGTGGGGTGGTAGCTGTTCCAATGAGTACAAAGGCTGTACTGTGATATTTCTGTCTATAAGAATAAAGTGAAAAACGTAGCTCAACATGTGAAGAGTTAGTACTAGGGAGGGTGGTATAAAGCAGATTAGGGGAAAGATATGAGTGTCAGTTTGTCTTCTTCCAGTAATGGCTCCTGATTAGGTGTAGCAGTGTGAAATGGGGAAATGGTTACGTGGAATGAGATTATTAGTGCAGAAATTTTATTTAGAGAGGAAGTATGATGCAGATGGGGAAAAAATGAAAGTGATGCAAACCGTAATAAATAAAAATAAAAGCGATGCAAACCATAATAAATGGCAGATTATCTATGATAAGTGAGTGGAAAGGGGGCTCACTAACTGATGCAAGCAATGAAGGAAATGTCTATGCAGGATCTCAAAGAAAGAAGACACTATTAGTGGAAGTCTCACAAACCTCATGAATTATGCAGTAACGGGGAAAAAAGAGGAAAAATGAGGTGCATGTCTTACAGCTGTGACACCAAAATGAAATAAAAGGGCAGGTTGGTACCCCAACAATGTTGAATTCAATTATGCAACACAGATTGTAATGTATGACATGGAAAATGTGACAGCACAAATGGTTCTGTGACAAAAATCCAGAAAAAAACTGAGAAACAAAAAAGGAGAAAATGCAGTGTTTAGGTATGTGGGAACCGGGAGATACAATTACTCAGAAACAATAGTAACAGGTACATGTTGGCATGTAGATACAAAATGCAGACATAAGCACACAACCTCCAATTCAAGAAGCAAACATTAGTAAATAGTGATGCTATGAGAAATAAATTGCCAATAAAATATAGTGATATACAGCAACAGAGACTGTAGCACTTTCATGGGGAACTGCATGCCACAATACTTGCCTTCTAGAATTATTACACTATGCCATAGGAGACCCTCCTTGGTTGATCTGTGATTGTATTCATCCTCTTTCATTTTAGTTTATTATTGGAAGCTTCCACATTCAGGAGCATGTGTCATTCATCAGCACATAATGAGACACACTACTCTTGCAGACGGCACATATATCCCCGATGCATCACTACCTTTCATGCCATTCATTCTTCTCAGATTTCACTACCAATGCACTGGTGAAATTTTGCTGTGTTCAGTGGCTTAAAGCTCTTCTGCCTGTCCATGAAGCTAGCACATGGTGAGTGCTGATCATCAACATTTTCTCTACTGCCTGGGACTAGAAGGAATGTAACATAAAGCACTGCAATAAATGCAATAATAATTGGGAATAGAAGACCCGTGATTGTTAAATGTGAGGAAAGAAATTGATTTTCTAGTTACCAATGGGGTGTAAGTGTATTTATCTCCTACCTGGACTTTTATCCGGTAACTGAGCTGCTGTTGTTAAGCCTGGAAGTACTGGCTGTGTCATTATAATCTACTGACATCCTTATTCTAAAATCCATCCTGACTGTTACTGAGGTGTTTCGCTATTGCCTTACTTATCCTTCATTATTCTTGTCATATGAGGTCATTCTCTCCCACTTCCAGGTCCTGATGTTTCACTCTAATGCCTTATGTATGGAGCATGAGATTCATTAATATATGCTTTTGGATTTGTACACTTTTAGATTCTCTGCAAGGAATCTCAAAGTAATTTGAAATAAACTGGTTTTGCTCTGCAAATCTTAATGTAGACACATCAGTAAACAGTATATGAAACTTATAAGGCAGTTTACATTACTCAATTATTCATTCTCAGTACTACAGTAATTTTTATTAGCACAGATTGTATATAGAAAGATATCTTTCCTCTTTAATGTCACACTTTGGGTCCACTTCATGTAAGTAAATGATATTGCATCTGCATCTGTTCTTATATGATGACAAGTAAAATGTGAATAAGCCCAGTAAATGTAATCTAATTTTGATAAGTGAAAGACTTCAGGTCAATACTTATTTGCAGATCTATGATAGCAAAGTCTAAAAGATGGACCTTCAAACAGACTACAGAGAAGTGCAGTACTGTTACAACATATTTAAATATAGCTAGAGTAAAAACTTAGTATCTGTAAAATATTAAGTGTAAGCTACACAGTACAAAGTTAAGAAACCAGTATCAAAGTGATAAATTAAAATAATGTTTCATAGTCTTTTTTTCACTTTGAAATTATTAGTGAAGCCCTTTTCTCTAGTCTAGAGTGAAGAAACTTGGTAGTAACTTTTTATTAATTATGCCATTGCATTTAATATTATACATAAATAATAGGATTGTTATTGTATATGGTTGTTAAAAAGAAGTGTATCAGATCTCTGAGACCATGCCTTACACAACAGATGGTTCTGTTGATGTCTAAGACAAACACTAAATTACATCTAACATAAAATGTGAGATGTGACATCCTTATGGAGATGTATTTGAGAGAGAGAGAGATAAATTGAGGAGATAGCTAACATCTACTCACTTGCTACAGGCCCATGAAGGGTCAAGTCCTCTCAACCCCTACCACCACTCTTAAGTATTCAACCACCCACTTTTAACATTCCTATAAGAAAAGTGCAGTCCGGTCGGGTCTGTCTGCAAACAGCTACATCAAATTCCAACAACTTAGAAATGAGACTAAAGCCATCATAATAGATAAGAAAATTACTTCTACAATCTGCAAACATAAACATCAGAATAACCCTCAAAAGTACTGGCTTCAGTCTTCATAAACGACATCCAAACAGTCATCCCTGAAGCCACCTGCATTCAATTTGCAGATGACTCGGACTAATATGTTCCAATGCCTCTCTTGAAAATCTAGTAACTAACACCCAACATACGTTCACCAAACTCCGAAACTGGCTTGCCAACCATCTCCTGATCTTAAATCCAAACAAAACCAAGTTACAATAATGGGACCATCATCTCCCCAGACACCTATACAAAGCTATTAGGAGTAAACATTGACAATAAACTCAGATTTGATATACATATCAACCAAGCCATTAAGTCAGTCAACAAGAAACTTGGGACCTGTCCTCACTCACCTTAACAAATCTGATCTGAACACACCACTGTACTAACCTGCACCTTCTTCACCAGTCCCAACTCATAACAACCTGAGAACAGACTGCTTGTCCAAACAACTGTGACTATTTGCCAACACCACTGGTAAAATATGGAACTCTCTCCCAAATAACACACTTCAAATCACACTGGCTATGTCCTTGCTCCTCTGTGCCATTAACTAAAACATAAACAACTAGCTAAGATGATAAGTACTTTGTATACTGTGATAAAGAAATATGTATCCTGTCTAACTCTATGTCATTATACTAATATGTTATTAATGTTACATCTGTAGTAATTTAAGTTCTTTCAGCTCATTTACTGTACCTAATTATCAATGTAACTCTGTTACAAATGTAAAATAAATAAAATAAATAAATGCAGCCCAAAATAACCACAAAGCTATAGGTTATATTAATCAGGCTTAGAAAGAGCTGTACATTTTTTGACACTGACTTAGAAAGTAAAATAAATAAATAAATGCATTTTCTAAAGTTGACAGACTGAAAAAAGCATCAGAAGATATGCACTGTCTGATCCAGATGAATCACTGGAAAAATGCGCGTCAATGCCAAATCATTTAGGGGGTCTAAATTTGTAACCACAAAGACAGCAAATAAAATGTTAAAAGGCATCAGTGCTGTAAAATGTACCAACAGTGATTCTAGAGTTGAAAAATTGTGTGCAAATGAAGTAAAAAAATCCAAGAGCTGGGAAGATGACGAATACATTTGGAAAACAAAACATGTACAGACACTCTAGAGATTCATTCCCATACAAGAAACACCATACAGCCAAAGCTAAACTAACGTTTGTAGAGAAAATGCTTAATACATTTGACAAAAAGTGAAATACTCTGTCCATGCATTTTTGTATTTATATTACTATACAGAAAATACATAACAGCTCTCAGCATAAAAGACATCTTTCAAAAATACATTTTCAAATTATCTCAGGCATGTCTTTAGCTATAAGAATTTAATAAAAATAAGAGTGAACAGGATGGCTCTATTATTTTTATACATCGGAAATGCAAAACAAATTGAATAATGACTGAACACATATGAAGAAAGAGATTAGAATATTGATTACATCGGCAGCATCAATGAATATAACTGATAACGACACATTCATAGTGTACAGACAACAACCAGAATTATGCAAGATAATTTCAAGGATATATGCATAAAATGTAATGATGCTTTTCCTTTAAAGGTTTATTGCAATGGTAAGTGTTCAAGCAGGCTACAAGCAACACTGGGTAATACGCTGATAAGCCCACCAGCAAGTGAAAATATTGTTGATAATGGAGAACACTAGACCAAGTAAGTGCAAATCCGGATTACCCAGTGATGATGTTAAGCAATGGCCAGTGATCTCTGTAGTCATCTGAAACTGTTACTACCGCTAATATGATAATAGTACAATGTTTTCTATTATCACTGAGTATATCTCCTATCTGTCCCTGATTTTGGCTGAAAAATTCATAATACTACATCCTAAAACTGGTGATTTGTCACATTCCACTTTAATAAACAGACCAAACACCAAAAGAACTTTGAAGACCTTTATTGTTTCGACATAAAGGAATAAATGCATCAAACTTTATTAAACATAGCTTTCATTGCATAATGACAAAACATTAAATGACCATCAGTGATGGCAGTGTAACACCACTCACCCTTGAGGAATAAGCAGCGTCCACCATCTGTTCTCTTATCCTCACACTTACGGCAGCGTTCAACCACTCACCTTCATCCCAAAGTCTCACTTTCCATCCAAACCACCAGGTGCAAGCAGCATCCACACACTCACTTGCACCACACCAAACTTCCTTCTTCCAACTATAAACCAGACGGAGAATAGAAGAGGGACAAGCCTGTCCCTCTTCTCTGCCCACCAGCCTAACTGATGTTGTTCCCCCTCACTCCCTCCAATCACTGACCAGCTCTTCCAAAAACATTCCCAGATGTACATTAAATAAGTCAAGACCAAAATAAGATGGACCCCATCTTCCCTGAACCACATAGGGTGCCTATAAGCAAACTCGTCATGCCCTAAGGTCCAAACTCCCATCATCCCCAACTGCTAGGACAACCTAAAGTTTACAAACTTCCTTGCCCTCAAACTTCCTAGCATTCTTCCAAGTCAAACAAGGAATAATCTCTGACCATACCAAACAAAGTTGGATATAGCTTCCTTAAAACTAAGAAATCCTCCATTATGTGATACACCAACTGACGCTTAGGTGTCACTCCCAAATCATTACCTGCTAGATGCACCAGCAAAATTTGAGGAAACCCAACTTGAGTCTGAATCATTGTAGACACCTGAAACAGCCGGTTCCACTTAAGCCCTCTAATGCCATGCCATGTGACTTTCCAACCAAACTGGTGTTACCCCAAGTCAACACTGTCACTCCTAACCGCAGCACTCCTTACTGCCAATACATGTACGAATGGCCTATGATGAAAATCCTTTTTCCTAAAAGAGAGACAAAAGTTAATAGAACAACAAAACACCCTCCCTTGTCTAATATAAACCAGAAATGCATTGGAAGACTATCACCCTACCCGTTTAATTACTTTAATCGAGCTGCCCCACCTTGCCAAATCTGATGCCCTGCCCATCCTAAAAGAATGAGTGGAAAAATTCTTTCCATCAAAACCCATAATACGAAAATCCTCTATCATAAGTAAATTCAAAAGTCCCCTCATTAACGCCCTACCTCCTCCTGACTGGAAAGCTAATTCCTGCAGTCATCTCCTTGCCCATGTCACTGGACACATCTGTTCCAACCTGTCTTCCCCCACCAGAGTTGGTGTACCTTTTCCCACCTGACTGGTCTTAGATGACCTTAATCTAATATGAACTGCTCCGGACAACAACATAACATCATTCCATACCAACAATCCCAACAATTCTGTCACTCCAAAGTACATCCATACACTCAGTGTTCCCCCCACTACATAATCCTCAGAATCCCAAAATATCCTACCCAAACCCCATAGCTACATCTTTAAAATCCCTGTTGTCACAGGCCTATGCCTATCCCTCTTCAAACCATCCTCCCTGCCCATCCTTTCAACACTCGCCCTACTGTCCAGGATTTAGTAAAATCCTTCACTAATTTCTGCCAAGTCCACTCTCGCCAATTTCACTGCCTTGCCCTGTGCCCTAGCTCCAGCTAAATATCACAATAGCAACTCTAATGACTACACACACATGCCTCCTCTGGACAAACCTGTCAAAATCATACAATGCTCTACTGTAAGCCTTTCTGGTGGACACTGCCCAGGACTGCTGCACCAACCTGCTGATTACTGTTACCCAATCTGCCAGACCTCAGCTAACACCACCATGGATTCCTCTGCTGCCATCGGGGCTACCTGCCAAAACCTGGAAAATTGAAAACAAAGACAATCTGTGAGCAATCTCGTTCTTCACCACTGGCACATGTACCCCTATGAAAGAAAAATTAATCAGCAAACTTTGGAGAACCAATTTCCGCAATACCCACAATAAATGTTCAGACTTAGCTGTCATAGCCTGTAAAACTCGCACAACTGCAATATTATCAGAATTAAAAACAGCCCTCCTGCCCTCAAATATTCTTGCCACACTACTGATGCCACTCAGATTGGCATCAGTTCCAGAAAGGCAACATCCCACTTCCAGCCCTCCACCAAGCATCAGGCCATGGCACTGCAAACCACTGCCCTGCAAAAAATAGCCCCATACCCAAGCCCCCGGCCACATCAGTGAACAGCTGTAAATCCCCTTGACCCATCCAATCTGCCTACCAAAACGTGACACCATTAAATTGCTGTAAAAACTGCAGCCATAAGGATAAATCATCATGTGCTAATTTGGCGACTCTCACCCAGTGGCGCTTACTCTTGCCCCCTTTCAAGAGGAATGCCACTGACCTACAAAATGTCCACCCCCGATGGACTGCCCGACAGGCAAAATTTAATAACCCCAAAAGTTCCATTGCATCCCTCACCTGCACCTTATCCTTAGCCTTCATCCAGACTATCTTCTCTTGTAGTCTACTTTCTTTCCTGGCAGGCAAAATAATCTTAGTCCCGCATCCATGCTCACCCCAAGAAATCTAACACCTTTGCTGGGCCCTCCAATTTGTGAGTGGCCAATGAACTCCCAACTAGTCGCACATCCCCAAAAACTCTCGCATCGCCACCGCCACTTTTTCCCTTTGTCCACTAGCCAAAAATCATCCAGGTAATGCACTGGTCTCTGCTTCTTCACTCACTGTTGCCATATCCACTATAAGGCCATACTAAACTTTACAAAAGTGGAGCAAGCCACTGTACATTCCATCGGCATAGCTGTGTCAAAATAAAACTTAAACCCCACCACCATTCCCAACAATGGCCAGTCTTCCTCACGTACCAGCAAAAGGTGAAAGGAGACTCGCTGTCCACTTTCACAAGCCATGGATCCTCAAAACTTGGGATGATGTGGACAGTGTCATCCAATGACATATAACTCACCTTAACCTCCTCCCCTGGGATAAAGTTATTGACAGACTTCCCTTCTGGGTAAGGTAAATGGTGAATCAAACAGAACTCACCCGGTTTCTTTTTTTTTTCAAGGGTGACACCTTAAACTGGTTAAATGGAGGGCTATCAAACCGGACCAGTAACCTGCCCACCTGACGCTCTCTCACTCAAGGCCCCCACAATATCCTCCCTCCCATGCACTGACCTCAAATTTTTCCCCACCTTGCCATCCTCCACCAAGCTTGACTTAATCAGAAACCCTTTCAAAAACCCCAATCACTTCCTATAACCCCCAATCACTTCCTATAACCCCCAATCACTTCCTATAACCCCCAATCACTTCCTATAACCCCCAATCACTTCCTATAACCCCCAATCACTTCCTATGCCACTGCTAGCTGTGGATACCCAGCTGCATGTCCCACAGGACATGCACCTTAATAGGTGAATGTATCCCCAAGACATCCAGTTGTCCCCAAAAAGGTCCCCCTGACCACACAAAACTGCCCCTACCATGTCCCCCTGCAACCACAGAGGTCCGCCTAATCCACTCTGACCAGTAAAGAATGATGTCTGACCCCTCCCCAATTGGCCCTCACTTCTACTACACTGCACTGCTGAGTGCCATGGGAGAATCTGCATGCTTTTCAGGCACATCTCCCCATGTTGAAAGCCCAACATACTCCAACACCCTCTTCTGTGACCGTACTTCCTCTGCCTCCCACACTAAAGCTGTCCATCATGTTGGACAGACATATATCAGGGTGTCTTACCTCCCAATGCATAGACCTATCGGCTGCCATCCTTTTGGAAATATTTGATCATACTACAGCCAAGCATTAAGCCAAGACCAGATGGGTCAAAGTGCAATCCCTCTCCAACAATATCGCCATGTAATAAGCAAATCCCAACATCCAATTCTCCCACATTCTCTGCCGCAATTTCCCCACTCGCTTTCAGCCAAGGACCACCAAGGCTGCTAACAGGTCTTTACCATTCACCATCTCGGCTTCCAGCAGGTGCTGGATGCCATCTGCATCAATTAACTCAAAAATGTCTACATACTCTCCTTTCCAGATCTTTTCCTTCACAGTAAGAGGTATGTGAGAAGTTGAGGACTGCCGCAATCTCAAGTCACTACACCTTTGTAGCCAACCAATCTCCCGGTTATGTCCTGAAGTCTAACTGTACCTCCTCTAAACAGGGGTTGGAACCTTCCTCTAGTGATGAAAAACTACCAGCCATGGCTGGACTATCCCTGCCAAAAAACTGCTCCCCAAGGGTATAATCCAGGCCCACTAAGGTCTGCAGACCCCCACTGGTGCCCCTTGAATCCTGCAAAGACATAGGCAATCGCTAATCCTGCCACCCAATTTATGTCCCGCTCTCTCTGCTACCCCTGCTCCATCATCACCCCCAATAGGGACTGTAGGATCATTACCTGTTGGAGCAGCAAGTGTTGATTCTAGTGTCGCAGCCTCTGCTTTCATCTCCTCAGCTGGCTGCACCTGGTGTGCTCTCTTGCCTCTGGCTGCCTGTTTACCCTTCAACATCTGCCATCTCTTACGAGTGTTGGGACCCTGTGTTAGTCATAGAAGCATCACCGTTTGGTGTCCTCTGGAAGAGGTCCTTCTCCTGGGCCACAATGCACACTCACCTCTGATGCATAGCCTGGAAATCCGCCATGTTGCCCCTGCACACCTGAAATGATAGAAGAGCACTGTAAGCCAATGCACTATGAGAGAAAAAGAAAACTGACCCACAAACTACTGAAATGAAAAGGAAGCTAAAGCCATTCAAAGCTCTGCACAATCCCTTGCGAGCAGCTATAATTAATATATATATATATATATATATATATATATATATATATATATATATATATATATACACACACACACACACACACACACACACACACACACACACACACACACACACTCTATTATTTAGCTTTCTTTATAGTGCGCACCTCTCCACCTCTATGTGACAGAAATCTGGACAAAGCCCAACAAAATTGGGGAACAAAGGTAGGGACATAGTTTAAATATTGCTCTTATAAACTTAACTGTTGCTAGTATAACAGAGTTTGTTTTAATGTACATTTTCTAAAGGATCTCAAGTCTAAGACTCAAATGTATGTAATTATTTAGCGACTTAATCCTCCGTTCCACCCAGTAACTTGCTAAATACTGCTAGCATAACAGAGTTTGTTTTAACGTACATTTTCTGAAGGATCTGAAGTCTGAAACTCAAATGTATGTCATTATTTAGTGACTTAATCCTCCGTTCCACCCAGTGACTTGCTAAATACTGCTAGCATAACAGAGTTTGTTTTAACGTACATTTTCTGAAGGATCTGAAGTCTGAAACTCAAATGTATGTAATTATTTAGCAATTTAATCCTCCGTTCCACCCAGTGACTTGATAAATACTGCTAGCATAACAGAGTTTGTTTTAACGTACATTTTCTGAAGGATCTGAAGTCTGAAACTCAAATGTATGTCATTATTTAGTGACTTAATCCTCCGTTCCACCCAGTGACTTGCTAAATACTGCTAGCATAACAGAGTTTTTTTTAACGTACGTTTTCTGAAGGATCTGAAGTCTGAAACTCAAAAGTATGTAATTATTTAGCAATTTAATCCTCCGTTCCACCCAGTGATTTGCCAAATGTTGCTAGAGTAACAGAGGTTGTTTTAACAAATGTTTTCTGAAGGATCTAAAGTCTGAAACTTAAATGTATGTCATTATTTAGTGACTTAATCCTCCATTCCACCCAGCACTTGCCAAAAAGGCCACGAATTTTAGGAGGAACAGAACAAACATATGACCCAAAAATCTGGACATTCTGTGAAAAACTGTACAGTTGAGAGGTATGAAGGTTTGCAAGGCAGTGCATATTAATACATTTAAATAGCTCGTATTGGTGATCGCACTGCCTTGCTTTGACTTCCAGCAGTCAAAAAGGAGTTTTCGAGTCAAGTTCTTAGAACATCTGAGAAATATTAAAAATTAAAAGGTAGAAAGCCCTTTAGGCTTTCATTTTAAAAAATATCATAACAGTGATGGTAAGAATTTCACAGGCACAATTTTGGAAAAAGTACATAGTGTGAAAGGTATGTGCTTGAAGAATAAACTACAATGGAAAGAAGCACTGTTTATTTTAAAATTTGACACTCTGCACCCTAAGGGGTTAAATAGAGAGCTTGATTGGAAATGGCTGCTGTAATTAAGTGTTTTTTAATTGTTTTATTACAATAGTTTTTTACTATATAAAGGAATGAGAAATGGGTTTTGTTATACTGTGTTAAAAGGCTTATGCCGAGGCGCTGGAGAACATGAATTGTTGGTATTATAAAATAAATTCTTTGGATATACTGGCTGAGTTGTTTCTTGGACTATTTTTTCCTTCTTGGTGGTTTAATATACTTTTATCGATGGCCAGTGATCCTTCTTTCCAAACTCCCAGAATTTTTCGTGAGGAACTAGGAGATACTACTCAAAGAACTTTTGAACAAAATATTCTACAGGTGGGAGAACGTTTGCCTGATAGAGGTATGAATTCTACATCCCAACTGGGAGAGTCACAGAAGATTTGGGATAAAGTGCTGTTGGGTGGATGTCAAAAACGGACTGTTAATCCATTCTCTACTATAGGACAACATCATACTGCAGCTATGTCAGCTGAATTACAAGGTACTGTTAAAAAACTTGAAAGTTTACTTTTTAAAGAAAATGCAACACATTATAACATTATTAGCTTACAAAGGTATCTGGAGCTGAATATTACTCCAAAGGGCTTAAGACCTTTCAAAAATCCTTCTACGCCCTTTGATGAAAAAAAATGTAGAAGATGTACAGTTTGCAAAAAAATGGGCGATGGCAGCACATCGCTGTACAACAGAATGGGTGGCCATCCTAGTCGAAAGAGATTTGTTAAAACAAAAACTGATTAAAAATGACATTGCAAAGCTGTGCTCTAGTTTATGCACTTCTTTGACGGTCCCTAGATTTGAGGACGTGTTAAAAGATCTTAATGAGAAAGTACTGAGTAAAACTGAGACTTTGATTGACAGAAAAATACACAAATTGTAGAGAGATCTGAGGGATTATGCAAATGAGACTGCTTTAACCAATAAAAACCATCTGAAAACCATGGGCGGGTTTTCTGGTAAAAGAATGGTAAAGAAAAAACATGGTGTCTCGTTTGCTTCATCTGAAGCAACAGAAGCTTCAGGAGAATTGTCGGATGAAAATGCAGACTTTCCTTCACTCTCTCCAGCTCAAAAAAGTGAATATATGTATGAACATTTTTATAACAGACCCAATACAAGTGAGAGAGGTCGGAAAAGGGGACAAGTGTATACGACGTGGGGCAGGCAACAACAGAATCAACAGGGGAAAAGGAAAAGATGGTATTAACTTTCTTAAGACTAATGGTGTTAATGACAGGTTGGATGAACAGTATGTTTTTATCTTAACTGGCAGTTCTTTTTCAGATACTGAAATAGCAGTATTAAATTGTTGCATTAAGTTTATTCCTACTGTTGTTTCTAATATGCATACATTTAAAATAGATGTTTTTAAGCTAGTAAGAAAGTTACATCTTTTGTGCTTTTTTTTCAAAGTCAAAAGAAAAAAATGTACAAGTAACTAATTCCTTTGATATGGATGATTCTTTGAATGAAACAACTTCTACGGAATTTTTTTTCTTGTGATTCTTTTTTTGAGAATGATAAAACTGTGAATGCTTACTGTCTATTACCGACAAATGGGATTAGCATAAAAAGTAACTATATACCTCCTTTTACTAATGAGGCAGTGAAATGTTTTTCCAGCATAGTGAATTATTCTATGCAGGATATTTTAAAAAAAAAGGAAAAAGTGTCTTAAAATCTAACTAAAAATGAATGGGAGGCTTTAACGAAGATGAGATGTAGAAAATATATTATATTTAAGCCCTCAGACAAAGGTAATAAGTTAGTTATAATGACAGTAGAACAGTATTATAAGATGTGTATGGATAATTTAAATAATGAGGAAGTATATAGAATTGCTATATGGAAGGAATATGAAACAGCCTTGTCAGCATATAATGAACTAATAAATAGGGGGTATAGACTTGGCTATTTTACCAAAAAAGACATAGAGAGGAAATGTTCCATAGAAAATTGTACTATGGCTAAATTTTACTGTCTTCCTAAACTACATAAAGATAGATATAATTCCCCGGGTCGTCCTATAGTGTCTGCTTGCAACTATTTTCTTCATAATATAGGAATTGTGTTGCATGAATTACTTTTACCAAAGGTTGTGCAGTTGTCTTCCTGTATTAGAGACACCTTTGACTTTCTGGAGAAAATTAATAAAATTCAGTGGAATGAAAATAGGTACTGGATAGTAGTAGATGTTAAAAATTTGTATGCTAATATTACACATGAATTAGGGGTGGAAGCTCTTAAATTTCATTTGGGTGAAAGTCCACTTACTTATTATACAGTTGATTTAATACTGTTTTGTCTTAAAAATAATTTTTTTGAATTTAATGAAATTCTTTATCAACAAATTAAAGGCACAGCGATGGGAGCAGTTTTCGCTCCAGTATATGCAAATCTATTTATGTGTTATTTTGAAACAAAATTTCTATATAGAATGTGCTTTTTAGAAGTCATGTAATAGAATATTCTATGTGAAGGGGGTAGTTTAGATGTACATAATTTTATTCATGACCTAGACTGTAATAATTTTGGTATAAGGTTTGATGGAGCTCAGTGGGGAGATAAAGTTACATTTTTGGATGTAAATTTGCATGTTAGAGGTAATAAGGTAGTAACATCAGTGCATCATAAATTTGAAGGTGTGAATAATTTCATTAATGGGACTAGTTGCCATCCTCCACACTTAATATCAGCACTTCCTTATAATGAATTATTGCGAATCTCAAGATTAACTAGTGATGAACAACAAAAAGAATTAGAAATTGAGTTGACTTGTCAGAAATTTATCAAAAGAGGTTATAGTGTAGAAAGTGTAGAACAAGCTAAAAATAATTTGAATTTTAATAATCAGACTCATAAACAAGTAAAATATAGGGCTAAATCAGACAAAAATGTGTATAATCAACAAGTGGATAAAATGTTTTTTGTTACAACATATGGAACATATACAGAGAAATTAGTAGAAATTGTTATGTTTTATTGGACACATTTGTTACAAGATCCATGCTTGGGTGAATTGTTACCTCAAAAACCTATGGTGTCTTATAGACGTGGAAAAAGTATTAAAGATATGCTAGTTCATGCTTATTTTATTTTTTCTGCTGCCAGTTTAACTAAATGTATTTCTGATTATGGTTTTAAAGCATGTGGTCATTGTAGTATATGTAACCAAACAGTAAATTATTTTGACTGTATAAATGGAAAGAAATTTAATGTGAATGGTAATTTTAGTTGTAACACAGAGGGTACTGTATATGTACTCAAATGTGAATGCAATTTATTTTACATAGGTTAATCAAAAAGGAGTTTTTGAGTCAGGTTCTTAGAACATCTGAGAAATATTAAAAATTAAAAGGTATAAAGCCCTTTAGGCTTTCATTTTAAAAAATATAACAGTGATGGTAAGAATTTAACAGGCACAATTTTGGAAAAAGTACATTGTGTGAAAGGTATGTGCTTGAAGAATAAACTACAATGGAAAGAAGCACTGTTTATTTTAAAATTTGACACTCTACACCCTAAGGGGTTAAATAGAGAGCTTGATTGGAAATGGCTGCTGTAATTAAGTGTTTTTTAATTGTTTTATTAGAATAGTTTTTACTATATAAAGGAATGAGAAATGGGTTTTGTTATACTCTGTTAAAAGGCTTATGCCGAGGCGCTGGAGAACATCAATTGTTGGTATTTTAAAATAAATTCTTTGGATATACTGGCTGAGTCATTTCTTGGACTATTTTTCCTTCTTGGTGGTTTAATATACTTTTATCGATGGCCAGTGATCCTTCTTTCCAAACTCCCAGAATTTTTCGTGAGGAACTAGGAGATACTACTCAAAGAACTTTTGAACAAAATATTCTACAGGTGGGAGAACGTTTGCCTGATAGAGGTATGAATTCTACATCCCAACTGGGAGAGTCACAGAAGATTTGGGATAAAGTGCTGTTGGGTGGATGTCAAAAACGGACTGTTAATCCATTCTCTACTATAGGACAACATCATACTGCAGCTATGTCAGCTGAATTACAAGGTACTGTTAAAAAACTTGAAAGTTTACTTTTTAAAGAAAATGCAACACATTATAACATTATTAGCTTACAAAGGTATCTGGAGCTGAATATTACTCCAAAGGGCTTAAGACCTTTCAAAAATCCTTCTACGCCTTTGATGAAAAAAAAATGTAGAAGATGTACAGTTTGCAAAAGATGGGCGATGGCAGCACATCGCTGTACAACAGAATGGGTGGCCATCCTAGTCGAAAGAGATTTGTTAAAACAAAACTGATTAAAATGACATTGCAAAGCTGTGCTCTAGTTTATGCACTTCTTTGACGGTCCCTAGATTTGAGGACGTGTTAAAAGATCTTAATGAGAAAGTACTGAGTAAAACTGAGACTTTGATTGACAGAAAAATACACAAATTGCAGAGAGATCTGAGGGATTATGCAAATGAGACTGCTTTTAACAATAAAAACCATCTGAAAACCATGGGCGGGTTTTCTGGTAAAAGAATGGTAAAGAAAAAACATGGTGTCTCGTTTGCTTCATCTGAAGCAACAGAAGCTTCAGGAGAATTGTCGGATGAAAATGCAGACTTTCCTTCACTCTCCAGCTCAAAAAGTGAATATATGTATGAACATTTTTATAACAGACCCAATACAAGTGAGAGAGGTCGAAAAGGGGACAAGCAGATACGACGTGGGGCAGGCAACAACAGAATCAAGAGGGAAAAGGAAAAGATGGTATTAACTTTCTTAAGACTAATGGTGTTAATGACAGGTTGGATGAACAGTATGTTTTTATCTTAACTGGCAGTTCTTTTTCAGATACTGAAATAGCAGTATTAAATTGTTGCATTAAGTTTATTCCTACTGTTGTTTCTAATATGCATACATTTAAAATAGATGTTTTTAAGCTAGTAAGAAAGTTACATCTTTTGTGCTTTTTTTTCAAAGTCAAAAGAAAAAAATGTACAAGTAACTAATTCCTTTGATATGGATGATTCTTTGAATGAAACAACTTCTATGGAATTTTTTTCTTGTGATTCTTTTTTTGAGAATGATGAAACTGTGAATGCTTACTGTCTATTATCGACAAATGGGATTAGCATAAAAAGTAACTATATACCTCCTTTTACTAATGAGGCAGTGAAATGTTTTTCCAGCATAGTGAATTATTCTATGTAGGATATTTTTTAAAAAAAGGAAAGTGTCTTATAATCTAACTAAAAATGAATGGGAGGCTTTAACGAAGATGAGATGTAGAAAAGATATTATATTTAAGCCCTCAGATAAAGGTAAGTAATAAGTTAGTTATAATGACAGTAGAACAGTATTATAAGATGTGTATGGATAATTTAAATAATGAGGAAGTATATAGAATTGCTATATGGAAGGAATATGAAACAGCCTTGTCAGCATATAATGAACTAATAAATAGGAGGTATAGACTTGGCTATTTTACCAAAAAAGACATAGAGAGGAAATGTTCCATAGAAAATTGTACTATGGCTAAATTTTACTGTCTTCCTAAACTACATAAAGATAGATATAATCCCTCAGGTCGTCCTATAGTGTCTGCTTGCAACTATTTTCTTCATAATATAGGAATTGTGTTGCATGAATTACTTTTACCAAAGGTTGTGCAGTTGTCTTCCTGTATTAGAGACACCTTTGACTTTCTGGAGAAAATTAATAAAATTCAGTGGAATGAAAATAGGTACTGGATAGTAGTAGATGTTAAAAATTTGTATGCTAATATTACACATGAATTAGGGGTGGAAGCTCTTAAATTTCATTTGGGTGAAAGTCCACTTACTTATTATACAGTTGATTTAATACTGTTTTGTCTTAAAAATAATTTTTTTGAATTTAATGAAATTCTTTATCAACAAATTAAAGGCACAGCGATGGGAGCAGTTTTCGCTCCAGTATATGCAAATCTATTTATGTGTTATTTTGAAACTAAATTTCTATATAGAATGTGCTTTTTAGAAGTCATGTAATAGAATATTATCGTTACATAGACGATTTAATCTTTCTATGTGAAGGGGGTAGTTTAGATGTACATAATTTTATTCATGACCTAGACTGTAATAATTTTGGTATAAAGTTTGATGGAGCTCAGTGGGGAGATAAAGTTACATTTTTGGATGTAAATTTGCATGTTAGAGGTAATAAGGTAGTAACATCAGTGCATCATAAATTTGAAGGTGTGAATAATTTCATTAATGGGACTAGTTGCCATCCTCCACACTTAATATCAGCACTTCCTTATAATGAATTATTGCGAATCTCAAGATTAACTAGTGATGAACAACAAAAAGAATTAGAAATTGAATTGACTTGTCAGAAATTTATCAAAAGAGGTTATAGTGTAGAAAGTGTAGAACAAGCTAAAAATAATTTGAATTTTAATAATCAGACTCATAAACAAGTAAAATATAGGGCTAAATCAGATAAAAATGTGTATAATCAACAAGTGGATAAAATGTTTTTTGTTACAACATATGGAACATATACAGAGAAATTAGTAGAAATTGTTATGTTTTATTGGACACATTTGTTACAAGATCCATGCTTGGGTGAATTGTTACCTCAAAAACCTATGGTGTCTTATAGACGTGGAAAAAAGTATTAAAGATATGCTAGTTCATGCTTATTTTATTTTTTCTGCTGCCAGTTTAACTAAATGTATTTCTGATTATGGTTTTAAAGCATGTGGTCATTGTAGTATATGTAACCAAACAGTAAATTATTTTGACTGTATAAATGGAAAGAAATTTAATGTGAATGGTAATTTTAGTTGTAACACAGAGGGTATTGTTTATGTACTCAAATGTGAATGCAATTTATTTTAAATAGGTTAATCAAAAGGAGTTTTGAGTCAGGTTCTTAGAACATCTGAGAAATATTAAAATTAAAGGTAGAAAGCCCTTTAGGCTTTCATTTTAAAAAATATCATAACAGTGATGGTAAGAATTTAACAGGCACAATTTTGGAAAAAGTACATTGTGTGAAAGGTATGTGCTTGAAGAATAAACTACAATGGAAAGAAGCACTGTTTATTTTAAAATTTGACACTCTACACCCTAAGGGGTTAAATAGAGAGCTTGATTGGAAATGGCTGCTGTAATTAAGTGTTTTTTAATTGTTTTATTAGAATAGTTTTTTACTATATAAAGGAATGAGAAATTGGTTTTGTTATACTCTGTTAAAAGGCTTATGCCGAGGCGCTGGAGAACATCAATTGTTGGTATTATAAAATAAATTCTTTGGATATATTGGCTGAGTCATTTCTTGGACTATTTTTCCTTCTTGGTGGTTTAATATATGTTGTTTTAACAAATGTTTTCTGAAGGATCTAAAGACTGAAACTTAAATGTATGTCATTATTTAGTGACTTAATCCTCCGTTCCACCCAGCACTTGCCAAAAAGGCCACAAATTTTAGGAGGAACAGAACAAACATATGACCCGAAAATCTGGACATTCTGTGAAAAACTGTACAGTTGAGAGGTATGAAGGTTTGCAAGGCAGTGCATATTAATAAACTTAAATAGCTCGTATTGGTGATCACACTGCCTTGCTTTGACTTCCAGCAGTCCAGCCCCTGAAAATCCTTTACCTCGCTTGCGCAGAAATGGCCACTACATGTAGGGTCTCATTGCATGCAAAACACCACCACTGACCTATTCTACAGGACTAAGCCACCACTCCACCACCATCGACAATGTGACCACCCCTTCAACCCCAGCAATGAGATGGGAATCCCTCGGAAACAGAGGCTGTGAGGTAAAACCCAGTGAAATGGAACAAAAGAAAATGTCCCCACCACTCCAGGAAACAGCCGTCACATGCAGGTCCTCCACACCCATGAAAACACCACCATCACAATGGCAAACAGGAACAAAACCCCCAAACCCACTGAGGCGCTCCACTACCAACACAGCAATGCTGGAGCATCCCAAAAGCCCAGCAATGCACCAAGCTGCCTGAAACTACCACCTCTGAACCAGCAACCAAGAACAAACCACCATCGGCTGTCAGAACTATGGAATCCACTGCAATAACTGTAAGTAACTCTCTTCACCACCACTAGAGACCTAAACCCTGATGGATAACAATAAACTATCTTTTTAACTGGAACCAGTGGTGTTGGGGAAAACCATTAGCAGCTGTACAGGCCCCACAAGGAAGCTGAGCAGGCTTAACAGTTGTATTTTAATGCCACTCCTTAGTCCCCAACAGACACTTACCCCCTCCAGACAACAAATAACATTAAGGCAAGAATAACATTAAGACCAAGACTAAGATACCACCACCACAAAAAAAAAGATGTCCCATGACAAATTTGTCTGTTCCAAACATCATTTAGGGAGAAAATGAGGTGGAGTTCACAACATTTAAGAAATATTGATAAGAATTACAATTATAGACTTCATCTCCAAGAGATTTGAACATTTGTTGTATATATGTCTGAAATACCCCTTATTTTGCCTCATTACATTTTGTGGTGTCCCAAGTAAAATGTTATTTTTCTTTTTTTTATAAATCGCTGAAGATTACAGTTAGCTATTAAGAGTTTCATACTTCAGTTTATTTGTAAAAGACATGCTGACTGATGTTCTGTTAACTTTTTATGTGACTTTAAACTAATAGATTATTTAATTTTGGCCATTTTCCACCCGTTATTTTTGATGATATCCCTGTCTCTACCTACTACTTTAGCATTGTCCGTGTTTCTTGAGTAAAGTAGTTGAGATCTGTGGGAGAGCTGTGCAAAAATGCTGATGCAGTCCAGTGTTCTACATAATCATCAAAATATCCAACCCCTAAAATCATGCTTTTTGTCAAATACGTCTCATTTTTTATACACTACTGGATCTATTCCTGTTGGTGCACAATCCATTCCCAGTGCAGTTGCTTTAATAAGCAGCTAGTATAAACAGTATGCCACTTTTTTTTTTAGATAAGACCTTCATATCTAGCCTAAACCACAGCTAATCAAGGCAAACATACTGCAATAATGTACCTTACAGCGTAGTCTGTGTATGAAGAATCTGCCCTAAGTTGCTCATTTAGAGAAAAAATAGAACATACATAACATCATGATTAAGACCGCACACCCCTTTTCAGAATATTTGTATCATATACTATGTGTAATTGCCAATACCTGTGTACATTCCAAACACATGTGGATTCATTATGCATTGCATTCAATAACTAAAATTAAATAGTTTGTCATGTGTTGCATCAGTTTAATGTGCAGAAATGTGTTACCTTAACAAAAAAAAAAAAAACACCACAGTTTAGGACAGAGTTGAATTAAACCTGCCACCAGAATATACATGACCAAGCGATTTGTTTTATTGAGGTAGCAAAAAGCCACAAGAACCAGTGTTGTCTGTAAAGAGAGATCAAGAAGAAAATGAAACACAATGAAAAGCCAGTGCAAAGCCAGTCAGAGCAGAGGCTGGTAGCCACACACACACACACACACACACACACACACACACACACACACACACACACACACACACACACACACACATAATTGCATGTATGTCCTTGTTAAAGTTACTGAAGTAAAGCATAGCAAAGAAGACCCTGAAACTATAACATTTAAAAATGTCTTAATCACTTTGTGTTTATGACATGCATATCTATTTCTTCCATAACTGATCTGTTTACTGGTATTACAGGTTACAGTGCAGAACTGCAAAGGTGGTTTTAAAAGAATTAAGCTGTCACTAATCCTTGACTGTCAGCTGTTACTGTAACTGCCTTTGGCATAGGCTGCAACTAAATAAACTAGGGGACAAATCAGAATATGTCAGTGTGGCTTTGAACTCATCAGCCTTCGAAACAAAAATCCTTCTCCTAAATGTGAAGTTGTCAATGTTAAAGCAAAACTTAAAATTCTCTATATGTTTGTTTATTTCAGTTTTCAGAAGTACTCATATAGCTACTAACTCTAATGAGGTGGGCAGTTTATGCCATATGCTAGGCAAAGACTGTGTAATAACTAATACTTTTACTCTTTGTCATCAGGATTGGCACCTTCTAAGTAATTTGCATCATCATAGTTATAGAGTATCTATGAGTTTTGCCCTCATGGTTCATTAGTGTATACTCTGTTTGCAGTTGTCATATGTGCTTCAGGTGTGGGTTATGCATGGATTTGCTCGCATCTGCTGGCATTTCAACATGAACAAATAAGTGACCAATCACAGAATAACTGATATAATCCACCCATACCTCTCACTTGGACTCGTACCTCTCAACTATCCACATTTTTGCAAAATGTCCAGATTGTTGTCTTACCTTTTTGCGCCGTCTTCATAACAGATCACTGAGGACAAAAGTCACTAAATAATGACATACATTTGAGTTTCAGACTTCATATCCTTCAACAAATGCATGTTATCACAAATTCTTTATTCTAGTAATTTTTCAAGTTTATAAGAGCAATATTTAAAATCTGTCCTTATTTTTAGGCTGTTGTCCCTCCATTATTTTAGGGTTTTTTCCAGATTTCTTGCACTAAGAATTTGGGAGCTATGCTTGAACTACATACTACTAAGAAATACATCACATTTGGGTATGTGTAATTTGGAGTTTACTCACAGCTAGTATGGTTTCATCATAATGATGAAGCCTGTTTCACCAAACCACCTTTGGGTAAACTTGCTCTACATGATTTATTGCTTTTCTGCAACATTAATTAAACAGGAAATGCCTTACATATTCTAAGTAGAGTCAATGGATAAAAGAACATCATTTCTTTTCTGTCTCCTTCTGGCCGATGTACTGTGCATGTGTGCTCCAAAGTACATGATCACGTTACTATAGTCCATCAATGCAACGTAATTCCTAACGCTGTGATACATTGGAAATTGCCAGAAATTTGCATTTAAATTTGCTTTAAATGCATTGAGTAGCTTTAAGTGAGATCATGTCAGCCTAAAACAGGATCAGTTTTTTTTTTTTTACTTTAAATCAACGAAAAGTTATTACAGTGGGGAATAAAATCATGGCCATGAACGAATGAAATCATGGTTGTAAATACTATGCTCTGGTAGCTGATTATAGAAACTAATCAATTGTATTTATGTTTTAAAAGAATTTTGCAGTAAGTCCTGGTCTCATGTAATGCTTGATTTACAAATGAAAGTATACTGCTGACACAAATATTAATTTTCTTTATGTAATAACTGTTGTATTTATTTTTGCATTGCTTGTCTTAGGCATTAACTCTCGTAGTTGATTGTAGTTTCTTGTTTATAGTGTTATGTTTTTCCTTTGTACATTTGTGGTTTAGGAGGTTTTCTGTAGTAGTAATTGCAACAGGTAATACTGGTCTTTTATATAAAATAATCATATAGGTGTATTTAACTACTGTATTCATTTTTGGTGTTTGTTTTTTATTTGTGACCAGCACATTACTGCAGCTGTAAGAATTAATACCTCCCAGGGCTTTGTTCGTAGATTTGATTCATAGTTGTGGTACCTTATATGTGGAACCTGAATGCCCTCACTGTCTCCACACTGGTTTTAAACAGTGTTTTCACTGACCTCCCACATCCCAAGGACATGGTGGAAAGTGAACAGGCATTATAAGAGGACATGACATGGAGACATTAATAGAGTATAAAGAACTAATCTGGCAGTTAAAATTAAATGCAACTGTCCCAGCAGGTATTAATGACCATGTATCTTTGATTAGTGTTCTAAAATGTAGGGCACAGACATTATAATAGTTTTTAGTGAGCTTGAAGAATGTTTGATATACTCCCTATACATTTTTTTAAAACTGCTTAAAATTGTTACAATATACACTTTCTCAATTAAGTTGTGAAGAGATGTGATTGCATAATTCTTATTATAAACACATTGTGGCACCAGGAGTGTGTTTTTATACCCTGAAGAAGTTCCAGGAAACTGAGGGATGAAAGTGCTAGGCATTTTACAATAAATGTCCTTCCAGTGATACAAAGGTCTACTTCATGTGTGGATTTAGTCAATAAATCCAAATCATAAAATGCAGTGGTCAGAATTAGGTCTAGTTTATTGCAGGCAGCATAGTAAAGGTTTTTATGAAACACTGAAAGAATGTTGCTAAACTCTGGGTCAAGGCACTTGTCAAGATTTCCCTGGAACATTTAGAGGGCTAGCATCCTGCTGGGAAGTCAAGAAAATATGTGACATCATAAGAGCTTTGTAAGGTGGTATCTGAAGTGCAGGCAGGGAAATATGTGTGGCCTCATCCATGGAAAAATGACTGGCAGAAGCTGGGGAGCCAATCACAATGCACATCCTACAGAGGGGGTAGGGTTAGCATGGCAACATCAGCTGTAAACAAAAGTCTGAAATGGTGCAATACTGTCCTTGCATTGCGTGTGCCTCCTTGGTGGTTGTTGCTCAGATATGTCAGTGAGTGGAAACCTGGTTAGGTTAAAGAAGAAGAAAAAATCCCAGCTGAAGTGTGATGAGTCAAGCCCTGGACACCCTTAGGTTCCATGTCAGGTCCAACACAATGAAGTAAGTCTGTGTAGAAAGGAGGGATACACAGACTCAGTGATGGACTAGTGGAACTGAGCTTTACCCTAAGTGTGAAGAGTGGGGAGAAAAAAAGGAGCTAAAAACGTCTAAGTAGGTGCAATAAGGGGATAGTTTATATTCAACGCATGCTGCCTAAATTAGTAAGGAAAACACCAGCAGAAATCTTTATTTATCTTGCATGCACTGTAAATGCAGTCAACCAAAATTGTGCTAATATAAAGTGTTGAGTGCATTTATATCCATCTGGCAAACACTATCTTTAAAAAGCAGTAAGTGCATAAGGCAAGGTGCTCTGCTTGATAGGAAGCTAAGTTTTATCCAAAAATATGAGGTGCTTTAGACACTGAGACCTGTGATAGTTGCCAGAATGTCATGCAAAGCAGGTTTTTTCATTTGTTTGACTAACTGTCCCTACATCATGTTTTTTTTAAAACATGGTATTTTTTGGCATCCAGTTCAAATCCTCATCTTGTCAGTAGCCACTAGATCATAGAGTTTAGAGACCCACTTCCAACCTTTTTGATGGTGTTTACAATTACATCATGAAATATCAGAAATAACTATGCTCTCAGCAGCCACTAAACCTCTGTGGTACAGGAGTTCTGTAGTCACTTCTGGCAGCTTCACCCTTGATGACAAATAGGATTTTCCCCCTCTTCAGTTATGGAGTTAGAACATGCAGGGATGTCTAGTGTCTGTCCACTTCTACAACTATTTCTAAAGCACATAACACTCCCGTAGTGTCTGTTGTGTTAATATTATTTAGAGCATATACCCCTGCATGAGTTGAGGGATCTTCTTTAACTACTTTCTTATTTTTAAAGCTTCTTCACGACCTATATCTGTTCCCAAACTTAAAAGTTTTATTATCAAAGGCATAAATTTAACTACCACCTAAAATAGGCAAGTTACTGCTTATTTTATTTAATGTAGCTTGTATCTTTTCTGTATAGCAAAATAAATTTTAAATGGGTGGCGAAAGCCAAACACATTCTGGCTAGGCTTATAAATGCCCTAGGGCAGATAGCCTAGTATGAACCTATGAACCTATGAACCTATCAGTTTCCGTGACACAAGAACTGTAGGAAGAAAAATGTCAACTTCATCTGTGACATTAGACCTTAGTAAGTGGGAAGCTACAAAGGATGTCTGTCTTTCATCTACAATGTAAACATAAGCAACTGGGGCTTTTCTACACTTGCCTAGGTCCAAACTCCATGAGGACTCCACTCACTTATTATAAATCACAGACACTGAGGTCACTAATCACTATTTTCTATACCAATAACTGTCAAATCATTTGCAATTGTGGACCAGTAATGATTCCTTCTCCCTCCCTCATGTTAGTGTGACCACATAGTTTGTGTGTGTGTGTGTGTGTGTGTGTGTGTGTGTGTGTATATATATATACATATATATATATATATATATATATATATATATATATATATATATAGGGTCTATATTATTCCAGCGAAAGTTGCTTTGTGCGAATGCGAAAAGAGCGACACAAATACATTGGAATGCATTTCAGCGTTTTGATGTATTTGTCATAGGGCAAGGCAGTAGTTGGCCACCTACCTGGAGTTGCCCTTTCTGTTGCTATAGTGTGATCACGGAGTTGGTATATTTAGTTGGGGGAGTGTGGGGGGTGAAGACCCCCACCTATTTATGCTTTTAATTTAGTTTTTTTGTGAATGGCCATGTGAATTTTTCCCTAGGAAAAAATTCAATTTCATGACCATTTGTGATTTCCAGCTTTCGTGCATTAGGTGTCAGCTTTTATGTAGTCGCACATATGCACTTTCGCTGGAATAATATAGACCCATATATATGGGTGTACTTTGGAAGACCAAAATACAAGCAGACTGATTGTTAAAATCCTGATACGAGAAAGCCAACAACCTCAGAAAACCGACATCCAGGAACACCGATTTCCAACTCCAGGTAAGTAACCACTTGTCCAATAAAAACAAAATTAAACCCAAAGCAATCAAAACCCACCTTTGTGGGGGGGAGGGGCTTTGCCCTCTACACCCACCTATTTAAATATACCAACTCCAAGGTCACATTACCGTAGGGGTAAGGGGCAAAATTCAACATGGTGGCCAAGTGGTTACTAACCTGTAGTTGGAAGTCGCTTTTCTGGGAAGTCGGTTTTCAGTGGTCGTCTGCTTTATACACACACACACACACACACACACACACACACACACACAGATATATATATATATATATATATATATATATATATATATATATATATATATATATTTATAATATTTACCTACGTTTGTGGGTATGGAAGTCTTGTCCTCATGGAGGTACAACACGATAATTCATATCATGGCAGAGGAAGCTGCGGACAGTGCATCTGTTCCATTTATTGGCCTTATCTGCATCTTTTGTCTCTTCACCTCTTATGCCTTCCTCCAATCATTTGGAAAAAAATGTGTTTACTATTGCATTTCTTAATGTTCACTAGGTTCTGCAGTATAAGCTAGCACAGTGTATATTGCCTGATTACCTTTCCACCTACTTAGTATGAAATAACCATGACAGCTTGAAAGTTTATTAAATTAACCTACTCACTTATCTCTGCTTATCTTAAATGACCTAACTGGATTTACTGCCAATAATTATGGTCTCATTCAATCATCTTGTGGTTAACTGAGCCCAAAATGTCTAAGACATTGGGAGATATTGCAGGTCAAAAGAAAATTCTCCACTGCGTGTCCTGACATTGGGTCAAGCATCCACAAACCATAACTATATACATGTCATGTTTGTGTATTACTTGTACTTATACTTTATGTTGAATCATGTCTTTGGAGTTTTTCTCCCCGGGCCTCTACTGAAAATGGACATATATCCAGTTAGACTAGCCCGGTCAACAAATGTAAAATAAATAAATGTCTAGAAGCTCTGAAATCAAACAAGTTTGTAGAAGAGCAGGAAAACTGACACAAAACGTAACACAAACTATCTTGCTATTTCTGACTTTCCCATCAGTGTGTACATCCATGCCCTTCCATTTACAGTGCTCTGACTGACACTTAGCAGGATGTCTACAAAAAAGTAGAGATACTGACTTAAACTCTGTACTTGTTTTGATTTAATGTAGGCTGTTTGTGTTAACTATAGTCCCTCATTCTGTTGTGCCATTATACCTACAAGCAGTTATAGCTTCTTGACAGAGTTACCACATTTTTTTCCAATGGCCAAGGAGGACAATTCTTACTGAAATGTGTTTTCCAGGACAACATATATACTCACCAAATGCAAAATATTTATTTCTCCTTTATTACTAAATTACATACTCAATACATGGAATTGTTTTAGTCAGTTACCTCATATCAAATTGTTTTAAATATAGCATATTTTTCTGCAATCTTTAGATAAAAGTTAGAATATTTATTTCTCCAGAAAATGTCAGCATATTTACTATTTATTATGCCCCCAACTTGTTATAACTGCCCAAATTATGACTATTTTGTGGAATGGGCAGGCAGTAGACTGCAATTGTTACACCTTACACTACACATTAGGTTTGTACGTATCACTGTATAATATTGGTGTGCAACCAGACGTATGCAGTGCAGGAAAATGGTGGTGTAAGTACCACTTTGTGCAATCCACGTTTATAATAAACTCCATAAACTTAGAGACACAGATCACAATATTTGTCCTTTATTGAGATATTTCAGGAAAAGTGATATGCCTGTTGTGCTGTGATAATCTGCACTGCATAATTTCCTTCAAAGGTAGCTAAGCTACAAATTAAAAACAAAAAGAATAGTCAGGAAAAGGTGAATGCTAGCTTAGCAGTACAATGGCATACCAAGAAGAGAAGTGGTCAAATGCATGTAACAGTGAAACAGTAGTTATCTTTGACACAGACAACAGCCTAACCACTGGGGAAACCAAACAGCATGAATATGCAGAAGTATCTCAACCACGGAGTCTTCTACAAGCACAAAGCCATTACAAAGTAGTGAATTCACAAAGAACTGTGCTAGAAACCTTTCCAGGGTTAGGCGACCTTGGATAGCTCATGAAGGGCCGCTATAGTCAGAAAATCCAATTTTCTTCAATTTTGTTGAGGACACATCCCTTTGTTCTGTTTATTTTGCATTCATTTACATAGTCATTTAGGTAATTTAGGTAATCTTTTTGCCTTAGATTCTTTTCAGATATATTAAATCTCTAAATTTCAAACTCCTCCTAGTGGCCCCTCATTTCCTGCCTCAGTTTTTACAGTGTCTTCTTGTCACTAAAAACTATCTCAGACAAAATAAAGAAAGCTTTCCTGTAATTTTATTATTGCTATCTCCTAACATTGTTAACTAATAATGAAATTTAGACAGAACCTCCTTAGACCTCAGCAATGTGAAACTAAGGTAAACTCTACCATTACTGCTTTTTCTTGCCCTTACAAAATAATTTGTTCTGCTGACTGCAAACTCAGATATTCTGTAAGTAATCATATCTCGAATTCTTTACAACTGTGATCATAAAAAGAATGCTTCAGTGGAAGTTTCTCTTATATACAGTAAATGTGAGAAACCTCATGAGCCCAGACAGTTTTGTTTCTAAAAAGCCCAACGCCCTATACCTTAAACCTGCTAATCAGTAAAACCAGCAGCTACCTATTCCGACTTCATGAATAGCCCAAGTTGTATTCGTACGTTTTTACTGTACTTCGGTTTGAAAAATTTTTTCATCCTTGATTTAGAAGCACAGATTTCTTCCATCCTCTGTAGTTACAGGATCAAACTCATCTCTGTCAGTAATTTAGACTCTGAAAGAGCTTTGAAACAGTGTTAAAAGCATAAAAAAATCAGCTTACTTGACATGAGTTGCATTCATATTGTAAATCATATTTAATGTACAGTATACATCGCATTTATTGACCTGTTTACTTAAAGCAAAGAGCTGCTAATATGTATATGAGTTATATGTACCATTAATTTTACTGCGAGCAGCCTGACTTGGAGATACTGTTGACCATGGTCTTTTTTCTGTGTTCTGTGTTCAGTGGCAGACTGACTCAGGAATGCATTTGTTTGCCTGGTCAGAAATCTGGTCTTCCTCTTTCCCATTCAGATTGTGACTCAAACTGCAAAGGATGAAGGTGAAGCAAAATGTGATATGTATTCACAGAGGTTTGCTCCTTTTTGCCAACAGCTATGTCATGGTGATCAAAATATATTTCAACTGTCAACAATACCCATACGCTGACAAGCCAGCAAGCTGTGACAAAAACTTTATAACTTGTGCATGGACCCATAAAAATTGTAGAAGAAGTAAAAAGAAGCATTTCTTGAAAACAGGGCAGTTCGGCAGTTCTTCTTTCACTCATCCATTTGGGAAGTGTGTGCCCTTCACACCCTATACTAGTAGTGTATACTAAGTGTCAAACTGCACTGTGATGAAAAAACAGGATTAGTCTATTCTTCATGTGTATGTGTATATACCTACATAGGATTGCTCTCCTTTACTCGTGATATTAATCACTGGTTCTTGTCATATTTAGTTATTAGGCAAGATTAATAATCAGTGGGCGAAACATGGAGATACGGATTACGAAGAGTTACTCCTTGAATAAAAGCACTCACTCTATGAACGGCATAGAAGGGCAAACCAACAAGAATGTTTTGGAAAGAAAGTGGGGGGCAAAACCAAGAAGAGGAAATGGAGAGTCTGTAACTCAACAAAGAGTGGGACACAATCAGTGGGACTGAATTCAGTATTCTGGACATGTTAAGCAGGAATCTTAGCCACTGAACTAGCCATGCAATCAGGTATTAACATCATGTGAGTCAGCAAATGGCCAACAGTTAAGGAACTGGCCTTTGTCAGCATATCCTGGGAGGTATGATGCAGTCTTAGAGAATGTTATATTTATTTACAAAAGTTACAAAGGAGCATATGTAACTTGTGATAGCTAAACCCAGTGTCTGTTGCTTCCGCTACTAAGCTTAATCATAATTGAAATAATTCAGATGTGGTGCACGTCAGATGTGAATTAAAACAAGACTGGTGAGAACATTAAATAGGCTATCTCCTGATAAAGGTAGGCTATTATACTTGTATAATAAATTATCCCCGCGGCCGCTATCCATTTCCATGGGGAGACTAAGTATAACTGCAAATATCTAAAATAAAAACAAAGTAAAAATGAAAAATGTAAATGCCACGGTCGACAGCTTCTCTTTACAAACATGCAGGTACATATAGTTAGTGATAAAATTTTAGTATATTTTTAATGTGCCTGCAAAAACTTACTGTCATTTATTGAGACTGAGATTCATGAAATTCCATGATTGGTATGAGCCCCATTCAATGTGTATGCCAGGTATAACAATTAACATTGAGAATTGGGCATCAGAGAAGGCTCTAATCTCAGTTTTCACATACCCAGTCTGCTGTTACTTTAAGATTAGGCAAATTATACTTAAGTATATGCAGTTCATGAGGTTGTGTTGGTCATATTCCAAATTTGCTGAAGATTTGTATTGGCTATGCTTATTAAGCTGGCATGCAGACCATCAAATGCAGTAGTGTTCCCCTTCCCACAGCCCTCTGGCCTTGCACATTTACATGTTCATCAGTAACATCTGGAAATGTGGAAGTCATACAAGTACCCCTACTTTCCTGAGAATGACATGTGCTTTGGCCTCTTCTTCACCAATAGCCTAGTGGTAATCATTCCATAATCCTCAGCCTGATATGCAGTGAAGACCCCTTTCCAAACTTCTGTGAATGTCTTCAGCATTTACAGTATCTTACCTGTCCCTGTGTGGCCTGTCTGCAATTAACTGTCACCAGCCAACACCTTTACCCATTCTAGCAGTGTGTCAGGGACCCTGCTTCCATCTCTTCTAAGTCTAACCTTGTCTGGACTACCCAGACAACCACCATCCAAGCACAGAGTGATATCTCCTATATATCCTGCTTGCCCTGACTTACCAGCAGTTCTATTATAAATCCACAAGAAAGGCCAAAATTTAGATCCAACAAGCTCACCATCCCCATTTGCATGATATTGATCAGTCACGTCTATGTTCAGTCATCGAATGGAAAAAGCATTGAGCGGCATGTTTCATCGAACAAGCTGTTCATCAAGGCATTTCAGTAAGATCGCATTACGATAGGGATCTGGGAATTTGCCCTTTTTCCACTGTAGTGTGATTTCAGAGTTGGTATAAATAATTAGTGGGGGGTGTGGAGGGAGCAGCCCCCCCCCACATGAGGAGTTTCTCTGAACAGTATTTTCAATATTATACTGTTTGGTGATTTTTCTGTTTGATGACTGAACATAGACCCTTGATTAGTCTCTGTCTAACTGGCAAATCACTGACTGGACTGCTCTCGGACTTATCTTGACCCTGATCCGTCTGCCCAATATGTTCTTGACCAGTTTTGACTTCTTTTTTTCTTTGATCTCCTTTGCCCTGGTATCAGGCATCACTCATCCAACACCCAGTATATACAATACTACTGATGTGACAAACACAATAATCATCCTGTTTAAGATTCAAACCACAGCAGCATAAAAGTGTCTAGGTTCCCAGATTGGCATACTTTTAAGATAAATGTCTAACACAAACATAAATGCAGCCAGTGCCTCCAACCCATCACCTACACAGCATCTAAAACTCCATTCGTCACTGGACAAGACATGTTGTAGAATGGTGCTCCATCAGCCCTGCATGTTTATGAATCTTTCCTTGTGGATTTCTCAGTAGCTCAGTGAGCAAATCAATAAGTTGATGAGGTTTTCAAAAGCAGTCATAAGTCATGTATAGAATCTAGAATCTATCCAAGCATTTTCTCATGAACCTTCTGTATGGCAACAGTTAAAGTCATACTGCCTTCCCAGTGTGTCCATTAAACAGTATCAACATGCATTTCTTTTATTTATTTTGCATTTGTTAACCAGAAAAGTATGACTGGATACATGTCCATTTTCAGCAGAGGCTCAGGGAGAAAAGCTCCAGTTGACAAGTAACTAAACATACATATAACAAGATAAGGCACACAAACAACATCAGCACATAGTAAACATGGACTGAGATGTGGCTATACATGAAATAATTACATACATTGAAATAATAACATATATTGAGATACAGTTTTACATGAAATAACAGTTACTTTAGGTTTATTATGAGGTATAAGCAATATTAGGATATATCAGGATACATAAAGAGTCTTAGGTATATTTACTGGCTAATTAACGTGGTAAGATTAGTATCAATAGTAGGGTCACTGAAGGTAGGTCAACAATGTTATTGGCAGGGTAAGTGAGGAGGAAGCAGGATCAGCCAGGGGATGATCAGAGGCAGGACCAGTGATCCATTAAGTGTAACTTAACAGCTTTTTTAAAAGCTGCATGAGAATATTCCAAGAGTTAAGGCTGATGGGAAAGCATTCCATGATTTAGCAACATGAGTATAAAGAATTCCCAGCTGAGTTATTTGCTTTGGAGGCCTTAAGTAGAAGCTTGTCACTTGATTGGAGAGGTCTTGAGGTGGTTTGAGGCATAATTATGTTTTTTTAATGATGGTACCCTGTCTGGCTGATTTAATATCTTATGAGAAAATACAAGTTGGTTGTACTAGATGAAGTGGGGAAATTCCAGCCAGTTAAGCTGTTTAAGAGAAAGACAGTGATGGGCTCGACTGGCCGATCTAGTGGGAAATCTAGTAATTTTATTATAGCATGCCGAAAGATTTTTTTAGTTCAAACTTGGATAGGTTACTTAAGATGGGGGATGCATACAATAGAGTTGAAAGGAGATGAGACTGAACAATGGTAGCTTTGGCATTATGGGATAGGAAGGATTTACTATAAAGGTAGCCCAGTTACTTATGTGTATTTTTAATTATCTGATTTACATGCAGATCATATTTAGGTTATTATCAATTTCCACTCCCAGCAGTTTATTATGGGAGTCAGGGCCAATTAATGTGCCATTGCTGGAAGTGATACTAAAGGTTGGAAGTGGCTTGATGTTACAGATGGGGGTAAACAGTAACAACTTGGGTTTTTTTAGGATTTAATATTAGGCAGTTGTTAATGAGCCAGTTTTCAGTTGAAGTAATAGTGGTCTGGGTAATTGTCTGCAGTTCAGACATTGAGGATGCAGAGCAGATACGTGCAGAATCATCTGCATATTGCATGATGTTGGTATCAGGACTGGCAGTATTCAGGTCATTGATAAAGATGGAGAATAGCAGGGGGCCAAGAATAGAACCTTGTGGAACCCCTATGGATATTGGAAGTAGAAAGGATATGCTTTTCTGCCACTGAACTGCTTGTTGTCTTCCTTCTAGGTAGTTTTGAAACCAGGCAATAGAGCGATTGTCTAAGGCCAGATTTTGTAGAGAGTGTAACAGTTTTGTGTGGTTAACCATGTGAAATACCTTTGACAGGTCTAGAAAGAGTACAGATGATATCTTACCACTATTTCTGTGAAGGTTGATGGTATTTGTAAATGTTAGTAATGCAGTAGTTGTGCTATGAGCTGGTCTGAAACCATGTTGAGATTAGGATAGGAGTCTATTGTTGGTGAGGTATTGTATAAGTTGCTTGTGAATGCACCGTTCCAAGATTTTGGCTAAATGAGAGAGTATTGCTATAGGTATATAACTGGACATGTTAGTGGAACTACCACCTTTGTGCAGGAGGATTACATGGGCAATTTTCCAAATAGGGAGAAATAGTTGATTCAGTTATTGATTTATTAATAAGGATTGCAACTGGCGCAGCTATGGCATCTGATGCAATTTGAAGGAATTCAGCTGGGAACTGATCAGTGGCTAGGGTTGGACGTTTTACTTTGGCCAGTAGTTTTCTGATATAATCGGTTGATGCTGGCTGGAAGCTAAAAGAGAGGTCTGGTATAGGGAAGGAAGATTAGTTGTGTGGTTTGATAGTTGTTGGCAAGGGTTAGTATGGTTTTTGGAAAGCATGTATTAAAGATTTCAGCTATATCACGTGGTTGGTTGTTATTGGTAACTGTTGGGGATGGGGTAGTAGTTTTGTCTGGTTACAGTACCTTATTTATCCTTGCCCAGAATTTTTGTGGGTTTCTTTGATATTTTATTTGTAGATTCAGAAAGTAGCTTTTTTATCTTGGTACACTGATTTTTTGTGCTATTCCTAAGTTCATGGTAGAGCTGCTGGTCTGTAGGGGATTTGTTTTTTCTCCAGTGATTCTAGAGTTTGTTCCTTTCTGTTATTTTTATTTTGATTTCGTTTGTTAGCCAAGGTGCAATTTTTGGCTTGGATCTAATGGTCCAAGCTGGGGCAGTATAGCCAAGATAGACAGGAAGATGGCATTGAAGTGCTGAACTGTCTCTTCCAGTGTTAGGTGAATAAGTATAGCCTAGTTATAGTTTTTAAGTTCTGCATTGAACTTGATGGGGTCAAATTTTTTCTTGTTCCTTATGTTTGGCAGGACTGGCATGTGTTTATGGTGAGACTTGAGTTTTAGAATAAAAGTGGGTTGATGGTCACATATTATTGGGGAGGGTCTCTGATGTATAGGGGTAAGGGCTGTTATTAATGAGGATCCCGTCTAAGATACTCTTTTTTTACTTCTGATGTCTATTCTGGCTGTGGTATTAATAACCTGTTTAAAGTTATATAGGTGTAGGTGTTTTGGTTGGGTTTATAGTGGAACAGATATTCCAATCAATGTTCAAGTCTCCTATCAAATAAGTTTCATGGGGGCTGGTTTCAGATAACCATTGCAAAATGTTTTCAAGTGTGGTTATATTGTTTCCAGGGGGAATGCATCCACATATAATATTTATATGTTTCCTGCTGTTGATTCTGAGTTTGGTGACTATTTCTAATGCTGAAATCTTAAAGGGCTTTCTGCAGTTATTTTTATGATATCAAGGGAGTTTTTAAAGAGTATTCTACCCCTCCCCCTTTTCTACCTTGGCGGTCTACTCTATAGATGTTGTAGCCAGGCGGGAGCACTTCATTATCAGATAATGTTGGCTTTAGCCAGGTTTCAGTAAAGTCAATAATGTCTGGCGAGTAATGTGACAATAGGGCATGAAAGCCATGGGTCTTTTTTTGCTAGGCTCCTAATGTTCAAATTTATGATCACTAGACTAGTGGTGGGTCTTTGTTATAGTTGGTGCCCTTTGTCCAGGTTGTTGTTGTCGGGAATTTGAATTTGTGTAGCTGGGTCAAAGTTTGGGTGGATGTCACTGTGTTGTTGTAGTTGGCTATACACTTTCAGGAGCAGTTTGAATAGTTTAATAAGTAGAAGTGTATATCTCTTTGTTAATGGTGAATTGTAACTACCTGAGATTTGTGTGAAGTATGTAAGTTTTAAGTAGAGAAGCTTCTTTATGGTGTAGATCATAATGAAGTTAAAGTGGGTAGTATTAGTAGGTATGGAGTAGGTATGGTCCCTTGGGTTTTGGAATGGTATATAATGGTGAATCTCATAAGATGCATGGTAATAAGCCCCTATGAGAGCTAAGATGAGAATAGCTATAAGAAATGTTAGAGGGAGGTATTTGGGGAGGGCATAGTGAGTGTGGGTGATGTGGCAGTTATGGGTGGTTGTTTGTCGGATGTGTATCTAAGATGGGAGGCGATTGGTGAGGGTAATTTAGGTGTAGCAGTTAAGGATTGGATAGGTTTTGTGAGAATGGATTGTTTGGTATAAATGTAGAGATAGTGGGGGTGGGTGGGAATTGGGGCAGGGCAGAGGAGCTGAGTGAGTCCAAGCTGAGCAGGCTGAACCCCATCTTGTGAAATCCCAGAGTCAACCAAAACCAACCATTTATTGCCTGTGGAAGGTAAGTACATCAGGCAGTGTTAATTACACAGAGAAATCAGCTATCCAACTTGTTGAGTAACAACTGTACTATTCTAGCTGTACTACAGTTGTTTAGGGAGAAGAGAGCATGCTTAATGTGAATTCAGCCATCTCGTGTCAGGAGCTATCTTAAGAGTGACTCTATATTAGAGAGGAGTGGTTTTCTTTGTAGGGATCAAACTAATACAGTTGGAACACTTTATTTGCTCTTCCCAGGGTTGAGATAAACTGAATAGCAGGGACTAGTATATACTGACATCTAGTTGACATTTACTGTAATAGCAGCCAAATAGACTAAAAATATTTTCCAGGGTCGATGGAGAGTGCCCATTTTTACAGTGGAACAGATAAGAGTAAAAACTACAGATTTATCAGGCACCTGCGCCTTGTTTGGGGGGCTTTGTACTAGCAGGAAGTCTTTCACACTGAAGCAGTAATATGCAGCAGAGGGTAACAGCATGACCCTGGCTGCAGAATGCTTTTAAAGTGCAGAAAGTGTTAGAAATCTGTTAAAAACAAAAGATAGGTAATGTAAAATTAAGTGGCATAAAAGGGACTCTTAGAGTACTTCTTTCGGGGGAATGGATTAGCTGTATAAAACCAGAGACATTTGGGGAACAGAAATCCAAGTATTACTGATAGAGGCTTTACAAACAGTTCCTATAAGCACATTCCTTAGAATCCGACTATAGCAAGCTACATGTACTCACTGCTCATATTATTTAACAGTAGTGATCGACATTCATGTTATTTAACAGTAGTGATCGACATTCATGTTATTTAACAGTAGTGATCGACATTCATGTTATTTAACAGTAGTGATCGACATTCATGTTATTTAACAGTTGTGATCGACATTCATATTATTTAACAGTAGTGATCGACATTCATGTTATTTAACAGTTGTGATCGACATTCATATTTAACAGTAGTGATCGACATTCATGTTATTTAACAGTTGTGATCGACATTCATATTTAACAGTAGTGATCGACATTCATATTATTTAACAGTAGTGATCGACATTCATGTTATTTAACAGTAGTGATCGACATTCATGTTATTTAACAGTAGTGATCGACATTCATGTTATTTAACAGTAGTGATCGACATTCATGTTATTTAACAGTAGTGATCAACATTCACTCAGCAGATGGCATTGGGCAGCAGAACAGTTAAAATAATGCATAGCAAACAAGTATTACATTTTTGTGGGAAATGGCATTAACACAAACCACCAGTCGGGTCAGTACTTTATGCCGTTAGTATAGTGGTCCAGTTCCTGACCCCCCAGTACCTCACCCACTGAAAATTTTGTATCACACTATGCGGAACACATTAACCAAACATTTAAACAGTCTAGGAGCATGCCGGAGGTAAAACAGTCTGAGCTTACTGTGTGACACACCATGAACTCGATGCCCTGATCCATGTGCTAGCCTGTTACTGTCTTCATGCATGTTGGTAAATAATGGGTCCACCATATGCTCTTCTCTTCTGGATATAATATGTTATGCCCTGCAGCTTGGCATAAGGAAGGAACATTCGCCTTGTTCTTATCTGCACCATAGTACATGTTACTCAAGAGGTAGACAGGCAACTGAAAATCCCCATCAAAAGGCCAACCGAACTCTCAGCCAATCAGTCTCTTTGTCATTGCACCTATTCTGCAGTGTCCCTGTTGTACTTTTTTCATCTACATATGTACACTGTTATCAAATACAGATCATTAACCATGGCTGTATTTAGCAGATGTCACTCCATAAAGGAGGGATGGCATATCTGTCATATGTCCGCAGCACATGCTAACACTACTACTAACATTTTTGTCATAGATATGTGTTCATGCCTTGTTTTGGGTAGGAATACATTTTATTGTTTGTGATTTATGAAAGACTATATCACTACAGGGTTTGGTGACTATATTAACAAGATTTCCTGCTTTGTATCATAGAGCACATCTGCTATAATATACAGAAGACAGAAACATGATACAATCAGAAATGGTTAATGAATACACACAGCTTATGATATTAGTCTCAAAGTTACTTGAACTGTACAATTATATGTGTGTTGGAACTATTGCAAACCAATGAATTATTGTTTGTGAGGAGACAAGATTACTCATTATATGATTTTAGAAAGTTTAATGTAATAAGAAGTACAAACTTCTATTTTTTGTTGGTTAAATGGCCTAATGTTACCTTTGTATAGAAAACAGTTAATTAGGGACAGTTATAACTACTGAAGGGTCAATGTAGCATTTTGTGAACATCTTTGCAAAATCATTTGTTCTATATGGTGGTTTACCTTACAAGTTTTAAAGAATGTGAAAAAGAAGCAATGCATTATTTAAAAGTCAGTAAATTTGTCTGCACTCTCAGAAGACCTGGGATCCAGGACTGGACACATCTGCTGAAGGATGACTTGTGAGAGGGGCTGACATGTTGATGGACTGCACTGCCCTTCTCTCATTTCTTGTGAGGCTGGATAAAAATAACATTTGAATGAAACTCAGTTTATTAAATGCATTTACATTAAATTAGCACACCAAAACTTGTAGTCTGTTAAATTCTGACTATCAGGAGCATACTATAATATATTCTATTCCAAGGCATGATATATTCAGTATTTTTTTTTATTAAGTTAATAGGTTATGGCAAGCAACATCTACGTGAAAGGCTGGGTTGCTTGCCTTATGCTGCTTTTGTAATTTCAGTACACTAACTTTTGATAAAATGAGTATATCAACATGTAATCAACTGTGTTGTATGAAAATGTAATAGAACCAGAAGTTGCACATTATCTGTTCATTGCCACAGCTACTTTTGGACTGGTACTTACAGAGGGCAGATGTATGCAATATTTTAGGTAGCAGGCAAAAGAGCTTAAACATTTGTATGATACCATCGTGGATGGAAGGA
Source organism: Protopterus annectens (assembly GCF_019279795.1). NCBI lineage: Eukaryota > Metazoa > Chordata > Ceratodontiformes > Protopteridae > Protopterus > Protopterus annectens. Next base: position 212,790,459 of record NC_056747.1, on the reverse strand, counting down.
ATGCTCTAAGTAATTGTGGCTACTTTTTAGCAGCAGCCTTGTTTAGTATCTAAGTACATATAATGTACTTGAATAGGTAAAGGGACCCTGACACCTTTTACTAGCAGTTAAGAATCTAAGGATCCAAGGAAGAAAAAGATACGCTAAACTGTAAAAGATGATCAGCTAGTTGGCCTTACTCTCTGGCTTAATTGGAGGCTGATAGAGATAAAATGAAGGTAATCGACTGCCTATGCCTTCCCACACTCACCACCAAAAACAAGAAAACATATAAAACAGTAAAAAGTGGACTTATTTTATGGATTTTTTAAAAATATTTAAAGATACATGAAAACAGTTTATAATACAGGTATGCTTAATTCTTTTTTTTTAACTTAACACTTTCTACTTCCTGAGAGGTGCTTGTTGAGTTTCACACCATAATAGCCATTATCAGGAAGTACAAAGTGGAAAACATTGTCACAGGTGTGAGAACTCCAGAATAAAATGTACTACAACACCTCTGTCTGTCCTTATCAGTCATCAGTGTCCGGGGCATGAGACAACAACTTTTATTTTAGCCTTTTGAACTTCATCAGTACTGTTTCTGTATTCTTGTAAGTTTCCAGCCTTTCTGTGCTACTGCTGAGACTGGTGTAATATTCAGCTTTGTTGAATGCACTGCTATATGCACGGAAACTGTATTTTCTGACCTAAATATGTTTTATAATTAATTAGCATGTTTTCATAGATTTGTATCCTCTTCTGAATGAAAAATTCCTTTCATGCTGACTAGCTAAAATAATCAGAATGTATGCCATAAATGGCAGTGTTACTGAAAGCCACAGCTGAGTATTATCACCCTCCCCATGTACCTAAAAAGCAAATATTTCCCTTAGGGTAGTGGGCTTCATGTTCCACACCCCTTGTACCTTAACATATCAACACTAGAGATGCACCAACATTGAGGAAAGAAGCAAATTATGAAGAATATCAGTTTCAATAAAACTATGATTTGAAGAGATGACATATCTCTAAATAATTATATACACATATTTTGAATGACAACACATAAATTAAATGCTAAGTAGATGAAGATGTTTATCATCTATTATACCATGACCCCCCATTAATATTCCAAAACGTGCACACTGACTGGCCAGCGTGCACGTTGTAAATCGACTTATACTAATGGAAAAAGTCTGGGCGACCGGACCTTTTTCCATTAGTATGTCTTTTTAAAAACACTGTCTCGCTATGTTAAAGGAGTTTAACATAGCGACACAGGTTTAAAAAAAGCAACAGAGATCTCCGTTGCTTTTTTTAAAGCTGTCTCGCTCCTTTAACATAGTGACACAGTGTGTAAAAAGCAACGGTGATCTTGCTTTCTCTGTTGCTTTTTTTTTAAACCTGTCTCACTATGTTAAATGGATTTAACATAGCGAGACAGCTTTAAAATAAGCAACGGCCGTTGCTTATTTTAAAGCTGTCTCGCTATGTTAAACCCATTTAACATAGCAAAACAGTAAAAAGCAACGGAGATCTTGCTTTCTCCGTTGCTTTTGGCCACAGCTCTGATGTACTGCGTAGGCATGCGCAGTACATCAGAACTGCCGCAGATACCAGACAGCTGTGGAAAGGCAGCAAAGAGGCATTATACAATGTCATTATTTAAGAAAAGTAATTATTTCTTTTCTTAAATAATGTCATAGTATAATAGCAATAACCCACTTCTGGGTGTGGGTAATGCAGGATTTACCCACGGTTATCTTTGTTTGGTCCCTCGGGCTTCACCCTCGGGACCAAACCACGCCAACCGTGGGTAAATCCCGCATTACCCACACCCAGGCGTGGGTTATTGCTATAAGATACACTTTCCACTTTATACCAGTCCTCTTTGTTTATCTTTCTCCTGCATGTAACTGGTTTGCAGTTCATGAAGAACCATGATTATACTCCAACATCGGGAAAAAGATAAACCTTTTATGCACTACTGTACAGTGATACCCGACCATAACAGCACTTTCAAAAGTGTGTAACAAATGTTACACATAACCTAAGCAGTGTTACTGTCCGGTATCAAGGAAAAGATGTTGTTTATTGTCATCAGTCCCTGCATACCTTTCCTTCTATGTCATGTAAGTTTAAACACATCAGTCTGTAAGTAACTTATTTAAATTAGGACTGATTTTTGTTTTCTTTACTTGCTGTCAAGCAATAGCTCTTGGTAAGTGGTCTACTGACTTTCAAAGCTGGTAAAACACTTTTGGCTTCTCTCGCAAGGTGAATTTCATGTCATCCAAGTCTCAAAATCATAATAGCATGGTTATGTTTACAATCTTTGACCTGATCAGAACCCTTTGTTATTTTTTCAGCCCTTCATTGTCTATCAGTGGGGCAGCCATGGTGGTGCAGTGGTTAGCATTGTCGCCTCATAGCAAGAGGTTCTCCAGTTCAATCCTTGGCTGGAGTGCCTTCTATGCAGAGTCTGCATGTCCTCCCTGTGGTCGTGTGGGTTTCCTCTGGGTGCTCTGGTTTCCTCCCACATCCGAGTGCATGTGTGTGTGTGTGAAAGGATGGGTGCCGGCTGGCAAACACAGTAAACAAAAAAAAACTCCACTGCCAATCATGAGTGGACTAGTGATCCGCTTTGGTGACTCCTAACCGGGAAAAGCCGAAAAAAGAAGAAGAATTGTCTATCAGTAGATCAGCAGGTTTGATTCTGCTATTGCTTACCTATGTACTTATCACATTTTAACCAAATTCAATATCTAATATTCTGTCTAGTATCCCAGTGTTATTTGTCACCACCTTAGAGACAGGTATTTGATTGTAGTCCTGCTAACTTAAATAAGAAACAAGTTTTAGAGAATAAAGTTGTAAGTTCATAAATGCATCCGTTACACTTAACATCATCATATTAGAAATGGAATGATTTGATTCTGGGAAGTGGCAGCTCATTTAAATGCAAATCAACCTTTATATTATAAAGGTGTGAGTTCATAAGTTTATGCTTGCTACATCCTTACTAACACAATTGACTGCAAGGCATCCAACACATGCACAATACTAAATGGCTATTTATTTCATACCTGCACAGTAATCCAATGTCAAGAACTGGAGTTACCACTCAGCACTTAAAAAAAAAAAAAAGTGGGATTTTTCTCTAGCTACTATCTGAGAACGTTACTATTCCTGTCTTAAATGCATCTTTTAAAGGCATATTATACATTACTAAGGAAACATAATACCCCATATAACTAAGAAAACTAGCTTTTGGCCTCTGAAGCCCAGTGTTGCTAAAATGGTTTAAATGGGTCACTGTGAATAGCAGTGCAAGTTTTCAAAGGTAGAGGGCAGATGACTGAATGTCATACTGTGGGTGTCTCCACCATGGCAATCTGGCATTTAATTTGCATCAGTTCTGTTAATCTTAACAAACCAGTCAAGATACTTTAGTACTTTGAACAAGATGGAGTTTAACACAAAGTTTTGATTTTCTTTACAATAAAAATACTCCCCCTCCCCCATGACAGTGTTATTCGTCTCTTATAACACAGTGGAATTGTAATTTAGTGACCTAGTCTGAGTTTGATAGGTATGCGGCCACTGCATACAATAATGATTTGGAAATACAGTTTAAAACAGATGAATCTATATTGATAGTGGCTATTTTTGTCTTTAACTGTAAGTACACATGGCAATGAGCAGTGGTTTTAACAGCCAGCTATACATATATTTATTCTAAAGCGGCAGGGGCCTTTTCTATTTCAAAGTCTGGTTAGATTTTCTGTATCTTTGTTTCTCATTGTCAAAGTATGCTATCTACATTTTCCATTACTGTTAACCACACCCTATTAAGTTCCCCTTTTTTGAAATCATTTAAACTGTTAAGCTAAAATAAACTCACTGCAGCCTTTTATGACTGTGTACAATGGCTATCGTTGACCTCAGTAGCCAATTTAAAATTGAGCAAGAGGGGAGAAGAAGGTATAGTACAACAACAATCTGAAAAAAAAATCGACAAGTGTCAAATGATTGTAGCAGCAGTCTCACATAAATGCTATAAAATATACTAGAGTTTGTGAAAACAAAAGTACTGCTGTGTGTAATTTTCTGGTTCATTGTAGATGTCTGTTTATAACTGTGATCATGTCTAAAAGGATACAGTTTGAATGTACTTTCTTTACTTAATGGCATCTGTAAACTGCACAAATCATTGGAACTTCTAAGGACTAAATCTAGAAATGCAGATGACATAAATGACACTGAAACTAAGAGCAGAAACAACAAATATTGGTCATTAATAATTAGGTAATTTTTAAATAATAAAGTAATCATTTCCTTTTATCATCTCTTCTTTGATCAAGTTTTTATTCCAGCAGAGAAATTAAATGTTTTCTTTTATGCCTGCTTTATTGGTAATGATCATGGTTTATGTACTACTCAAGTGTTTTTTCTTCATTTTTGTCACTCTCTGATGAACTGCACTTTGTTTGATAGCGTTTCCTATCTTATTGTTCTTTCTTTTTTTTTTTTGGCCCTTCCGTTATTATCTTCAGGTCTCCTGAGATGCTCCCTTGACCCATTCATTGCTTCTTCAGATGAAAACAAGCATATTTACTCCACGACCTTCATGAAATCCCCCTAGGCCCATTAGTTAGGCATCAGGAATAGGGTGACATATGCATGATGTATATCCATGGCGTTGGTCATCCCTTCCTAACTGATCTCCTCCCAACAGGAGCTTTGCTAGCGAAGCTGCACAGGAAGGACTCCTCTCCATGGTTCTACTCACATGTCTACTCCTTCCTGGCTTAAAAGCTTCATGTGCCACTTAACTCAATAGCTGTTACCTGCAATCTCTCAACAAACATGGTGGGTCAGCGCTGCAGCAAAATGCTAAGCCTATGTCCCCCATAATGACAATCCAAAGTACGAGCAGCTATTTTATGCACACACACTCACGCACGTGTGCACACACACCCACACACACACACACACACACACACACACACACACACACACACACACACATGTGCACACACACCCACACACACACACACACATATATATGTATATGTGTGTGTGTGTGTGTGTGTGTGTGTGTGTGTATAAATAATCAACCAAACAAACCATTATCAAATGAAAGTCCCCAAAATTATGTTCATATATAAATATGCTACAGAAGACAATTTAACCAAGAGTCTGAATTATTTTGGAAATGTATTATGTGTTTGCGATATGGATGCCAAGAAATTCATCTTGAGAACAAAGCTTGAGGGATGAATCTTGGTATCCATAATCAGAGCACATAATAATTGGTTAGGACCAGTAAGACCGGATCATAAATCTTTGTAGAGCTGAAGTTTTATCAACTCCAAGGACTACAAGTTACAAAAGAAAAAAAAAGCACAAAGTGTTTTACTGGCTTTGAAAGCCAATAAACCACTTAGTGGGTACTGTCACACAAATGTTACAGAAGCTATGCTGTCCAAAGAGTTCATGCATATGACAGCCCGCTCCTGATTCCACATTGCAGGTCATGCTGGACATTTCATCAGGAACTCAGGTATAAACATATGTTATAGAAATTCTCCTGTCCAAAGAGTGTATGCATTTCATAGCATATTCCAGAGGTAGCTGTCTCTAAATGTACTAGACACCTGAATATGATCTCCTCTTAGATATCTATAAGAGACACTGTACAAGTTCAGATATGACTTTCATAATAACTTAAATTTTCACATCCATGGATGCCCTTGGTGTATTTACACTGTTAACTTTCCAGTTTATTCTTGTTCGTTTTCTTATAAGGTTTCTATATTGATATCCTGTAGGTTTGGGTCTAATTTAACTAACAAACAATGAGTTCATCATTTCTGATTTCCTAAATGTTAAATCTTTTTATATAACCTATAGTTTTATAACTATCATTAACCAATTGGTTGATATAATTAGAAAAACTCATAACTGGATCTACCCATCATGTGCAAGAAATCTGGGCAAAGCCTGCCAAAATGGAGGGACAAAGGCTCAAAAACGGGGACATATCTTAAATACTGCTCTTATAAACCTAGGAAGCTGCCAGAGTAACAGGGTTTGTTTTAACATACATTTTCTGAAGGATTTGAAGTCTGATGGTCAAATGTATACCATTATTTAGTGCCTTTAGTCCTCGAATAAGCCCAGTGATTTTCTAGAAAACCACACATTTTATGAGGAACAGACCAAAAATATGAGACATAAATTTAAACACTCTGTGAAAATCTGGACAGTTGAAAGTTATCTAACCCATGTACCCAGGTCCTTAAATGAATCTACAGTTTCAATCAATGTATGCTGTATTGGATATTCACCTTTCAAGTTATGCCTCCCATATCTCATAAGCTTAGTTTTTGTTGCAATTATCAGCATATTATTCTCCTGTGCTCAAATGGTCAATTTAGTTGTTATCTTGCAGGAATGCCATATCTGTAACACATGTAATCAATTTAACCAGTTTCTGGTCATCTGCATATAGACTGTAGAAAACCTCAGATGAAAATTAGGTCTGAAAGATACAATCTAAACAATTATGGGCCTAGGACACAGTCCTGTGGGACACCCTGACTGTAATCAAGAATTTCACCTGTCCGATTGCTGTATGGAAGATATGCAGCTCTATCTTATCAAGAGTACATCAATATCTAGTTGTTCTAATTTATTTATCAGTGTTTTGTGTATGACCCTGTCAAATGCTGAAGTTAAATCTATATAAATTGTATCACAGCACAATTTTTCATTCATAACTGCTGTTATATTATAGAACATCATGTTACTGGTGGTAATAGATCTATTGTCAACATATGCATGCTGATAATATGGTTTCAAGTCCCATCCTATTCAATTCTGACAGTAACAAATACAATATTACCTTCTCCATTATTTTTCCACAACATGAAAGTAGATTTAAGGGTCTATATGACTCCACAATCTATTATGGTAGTCCCAGCCTCACTAACCTTCAAGGTCAACAGAAACAGTAGCTCAAAAACTTCCAAGTACTTCACAGATTTAATATATAAATATCTGAACAACTAACTTAACAGCTTTTATGCATTGTGCTTCTGTTGAGCTTTTAGTTATATCACTGTTCTGGCTCAGACCTTCAGCCTGCTTGAGCTGCCAGTGGTTGTATCCTCACTAAACTTTAGACATCACAAAAATCAAAAATAGAACAATGCTATAACAAAGTTGCTAAATTTATATCAAAGACCCCTTTCAGCACTCAACAGTATATAAAACTAAAAAGCCTAAATTGGTTAGAATTACCCCATCAACTAACATATACAGAGCTTCTTATCACCTATAAAATTATCCCTAATCCATCTGTTTATCCAGCACTAAATAACATTCTACACAATATGTTCTCAGTTGGTCATTACGATCCAATTACAAAAACTCCTATCTGCCCACAAACTTATCAAATCTGCTGGGGATTATATGTACTCGCACCATGGTGCTAAGGCCTGGAACTCCTTACATGTATCCATCAGGTCAATACCTTCCCTCCTATCCTTCAAAACCTGTCTGAAAAAATTCCTGGCCAGAAGCTTGTTTTGTTGTTGGTCAACACCAGGATAATCTATATCCTTAAATGTGAACAAATAATTATTCATACCTTATACCTCCTTAATTTCCCTTCTTCACTCACTTGTTTAATTTTATTAATCTCTCTCCCTGGCTTTCTCTATAAATATACTACAAGCTTTCTTTTCACTCACTTCAAATTGCAATTTGTTTGTGTTATACTAACTTGCGTTTAGTTTCTCTTTAAACTGGCTAAAATTTCTCTAAATATTAAATCATTGTTATATAACTTGTATCTGCTCTTAACCAATGTTTTCATATTAGGTTTAATTTGGTATATTTATTTAAACTGTACTCATTTGCTATATTCTTTTAAAAGATTGAAAATCTATTGTTCATACAATGTTTTGTAATACTTTGGAGCTTTTCTCCCCAGGCATCCCCTGAAAATGGGTTCCTACCCAGTTGGACTTTCCTGGTAATCAAATGTCAATAAATAAATAAACAAATCAGTTGAATTAGGATCCAGCTGTGATTCCTGTAGTGGTATGTGGTAGGATATAAATAGTTCAGCAAATACTTTGTCAAATATTATAACTTTTAATTTGTTTGTAACAGTTTGGAATTTAGCTCCTAATTAATAGGTTTCTGTTCCTGAAATGTGTTTACATATTTTGCAGAATATACTATGCTTATGTATGCTCTGTCAGAAATAATCAGTCTAGTAAAACTGAACAAGTACAAACACTTGGCGAGGGAGGGGGGTTATGCTACCTACAGCATTATGACAGAATGCACTTTCAATAGATAGTTACCAGGCATGCAGTCCAGGAGACCATGCAAAAGCCTAGGTCAGTTTTTGAATTACCGCAGAGTAATGTCTAGTGATGGGGTCATTCTCATAGTCACTTAGTAGGTACATGGAGGCTGAGGGGATCAAGGGAGCTCATTAATATTCATAGCCTTAATCCTATTTAATTGCTGGACTGCTTTCAGTTAAGATGAAAATAAATACAGGTGGACTTCCTTAAGGCATCAGATTGCAAAAATCCCTCAACTCCAGCACAGTCACAACGTTTAGGAAGGGGGGGTCACAGGGACTGCTGCAACTTAATTATATTTAGGGATGGCTTAAGCAAATCCATCTGTAGAAAGACTTGCACCCTACTCTCTTATAGCGCCTTGCTGTGGACATCTAATGAGACAGATAAGTACCCCCAGAGCAGACTTCTAATGCTTATAGAAACAACATTTGCATCTGCTACAGGACAAATAATTTTATGTAGAATGTAAGCATGAACTGGGACTCAGATTTGGCTAACAACAACGTAAATAATGGGAGATATTTGTCAGTCAGGAAATAGTAGCTAAGGATAGTCAACTAACATCGATAGGACAAATCTTGGCTTAGTGCCAAATTCTCAAATAAGGCAATTAAATAAAGGCATCTGAGGGGACAGGGCAACACCATGTATTTTTTTCAGGTACATACTAATCTAGAAAATAAATTAATTACATTCAGATGAAATGCAGCTATGCATATTATTCATTGTGGAAAGTTGACTGCAATTACCTGACACTTCTCTACAGTTTGCCCCCTCCCCCCAGCCAACTTATGGTCATTGACTTTGTTTAATTTTTTTAGAGAGGAAATAGCTCATTTTATAGATTATATATCAGTTAATGATAACCCCCTTCATAATACTGAGAAATGCTGATGATAGTAATCCATGGTCACTGTAGTGTGCAAAACAACATGTGGCAGAATGAGAAAGGATAAAAGAAGGTGTTCAGTTTCTTAAAGAGATGTACAGAGGTACATACATTTCTGAGCAGTAGAAGGTAGGTAAAACTGGATTTTCTGACCATTCTGGATCAAAAGGTAATGTGACAATTAGACATCATATATAGTTTCACCCACATAACAAGATTTTAAAATCATTGAAGAGACTGAAAAATAGTGAACAAAGGGCAAAAACAAACACTCAGTCCTTGCCCTCTGTTTTAGCACAAACAATGTTCCTGGATTTCTAAGGTAGCCTTTTTATAGCAGAATTTCAAAAATTATATTCTAAATTAGATGTCTTATCTTCTCAGGCTTGGGAGAAACTTCTTTGAGAGATGAATTGGTTGATATATTTGAGCTGATAGATGCGGATGGGGTGCAGAGTAATTTGGTTGTTTTAGGGAGAAGGAAAGCTTTTAAGTTCAGGTATTTGTTTATTTTATTTTTGTTGCTGCTATTTGTTTATTTTATTTTAATTGTTTTCTAAAAGAGTTTTAAGAAAGACCTCCCTTTTTGGGATTATAAAAGAAACCCAGCATTTGAGGGATAAAAATACATAGTTAAGGTATGCATAGTGTTTTAGAAAGTTAAAGACACTGGATAAATCCCTTTGTTGGGAATATTGTCATGCTGAAACATGGCTGGGAATCAGGAATGACAAAGCAGTGAGAATGGCTAAAGTAGGATATGAAGAATTATGTGCTTAGATCAGGGTTTGTAGCTCTTTTGATGTGTGGAGATGTAATGGATCAGCATGTAAGTTTTCACGTGTCTGTTCAGATTGTGTTGGTCTGCATAGTGGGGTCAGATATTTTTGCAAGGGCTGAGGACAAGGGGAGGTGAAGGTCTTCCAGCTTTGAAGATCATAACAGACTCATGCAGATGGGAAAAGTGAATTTAAGGAGGAAGTGCAGTTTAAAGGTTCTATTGGACAAACCTCCTTTTGGGGAGGGGCCAAGTAGCTGGCCATTACATTCTACTGTCAAAACTGATATGTCTTCCTTGGGATAGTGATGTAACCTCAACTCAGGAATTAAAATCATGATTTCTTTGGGGCTCTTCTATTACACTAGTAGTGTAAGGCAGTGATGGGGTTATAACAATCTGCAGTCAGTCAAAGGAAAGGAGGATACAGTGCAGGCTCTACCAGACAAGAAAGTTACGGCTGGTTGCTGAAGTTTGCATGTAGAGCAGTAGGTCCATGTAGTCCATTTAGTAGATCCCATGTGAATATTTTCAGGGGTGGAAGGAAAAACATCACAGGGTTAGAGTGCCTAAGACAAACATGATTAATTGATTTGGAATCAATTTTTGGTGTGAATTATTAGGGTGGCTATCTGGCAGGATGACGAGGCATCTTCATATGATTTCCAGTTCTTTATTGATAACACTGGGAGTCTGGGTAAGACTGCCTACTTTCAGAGTAGTGAGTTCACAGCTGCTTGGCCAGATTATTGGTTTCAAAAAAAAAATGAAAAAATGTAAGCCAGCAACAAGGTGGCTGTGAAAAAAGATTTATAATAAAAGTAGCATAAAGACTTCACAAAACAGACCGGTTTCGGCTCGGAGTTAGCCTAGCCTTCATCAGTGTTACAAAAACAAAAAGCAATTGAAGTCTTAAGTAACCAAAAATTAATAAGAAAAAGCACATGATTGGTGAACACCTGCATATTAGTCATTCATAAATATTCATTGAGCCCTGGATGGAAAAGAGCACCTAGTTTGGTTATCCATTTTTTCTCCCTAGTATCCAATATATTATGCCATCCAGATTTATGAGTACGATCCCCAATGATCTTATCAATAATCAAAAAATGGAATTTAGCTGTCTTATGCCTCAGAGTATGTTTATAGAGTGCATTACTGGTTCTGCTACATCTGATGTCACTTAGATGCTCAGAAATACGTAACTTAAATGGTCTGGATGTCTGGCCAACATAAAAACACTGACAACTGCAACAAGCCATATAGATAACCCAGTCAGTGTTGCAATTAGCAAAAAACTTGATGTCATAAACAATACTACTATTTCTACTAGAGAATTCTTTAGTTTTCAAAACATGTCTGCAATTATTACAATGGCCGCAGGGCATACAGCCAATAAGCTTATCACCCAAAATAGTAGTCTGGGTTAGAAGGGGCAACATAGAGTCAGAATGATGTTTATAATGGTTAAAATAAGCTCCTAAATTTTTACCCTTCCTAAAGGAGAAAGAGCAGGTGGAAGGTATCAGTGTAGACAAAGCAGCATCAGCTGTGAGGATATTCCAATTGTCTTTAATAATATCAATAAACCTGTTCGTATTCCTCCCATAGGTTGTAGTTAGACGTAATTGGTTTGAGGGTGGTGGCTTGTCTTTGTTAGTCAACAGATCTGCTATGGTCAGACATAGTGCATGATTCTTAGCCATGGTGATATAACCCGAACTGTAACCCCTATTGATAAATCTATTAGAAAGATCCTGACAGTAAAACCGAAATGTATTCTCTTCTGAGCAATTACGTCTGATTCTAATAAACTGCGATTTAGGTATATTCCTTGCAATATGTTTAGGATGAAAGCTGGATGCGTGGAGTAAGGTGTTATACTGGGGAAATTTTCTGAATACCTGAGTGTTGAGGGTATTGTCATCATTCCTAGATATCATAACATCAAGAAAAGTAATATGATCACGATCAAAATTAATGGTAAAATGTAGCCCCCATTTATTATCATTAAGATATTGCACAAATCCCTTAAGATATTCAGTATCAGATCTCCACACCATCCAGCAATCATCCAAGTATCTGCGTCAGATGTCAATTTCCGGCAGATATAAATTATGTGTGTCATCATAAATGATAAAGTCTTCTATATATGCCATAAATAAGTCGGCATAAATGGGGGCAAAGGATGCCCCCATGACAGTACCCCTAATTTGGAGATAACATTCCTTATTATAGAAGAACACATTTTTGGTAAGCACATGTTCAGTTAGATTGATGAAAAAAGTGTTGAAGCCAGGTTTATATATATTGGATTTGTAAAGCCAATATTCAATTGCATCCAAGCCAGCCCAATGAGGGATGCTGGTGTACAACAAGCTCACATCCAAGGTACACAACCACCAGCCGTCCTCAATTTGCATATCATTAATGATACTTAGAAACTGGGTGGTGTCCTGGATCCTAGATCTAACCCAAGAGAGCAAAGGTTTAAGATATTTAGTCAGAAATTCAGACAGGGGTTCAGTTAAGGAGCCAATTCCTGCCACAATAGGTCTACCAGGAGGATGTAGGGAGTCCTTATGAATTTTAGGCAAAAAGTAGATATATTGTCTAACAGGATCTGCCATCGTAAGATGTTTTAAGGTTGTAGATGAAATAATACCATTTTCTAGTACAGAATTTAAGAAAGTATCAATTTGCTGTTTGAACATAAGGGTGGGGTCCAGTGGCATCCTGGTATAATACCTGGCATCATCCAATTGCTTGTGTGCCTCAATATCATAGTCAATCCAATTCATCACAACCACTGCCCCTCCCTTATCAGCATTAATGACTACCAACTCCTTATTCTGCACAAGCTCCCTTAAACATATTAAATCTGACTCTGGCGTGTTGTTGGGCATTGGTGGAAGTGTGTTCGAAACAAAATGTAAATCCCTAAGAACACTGTGTAAAAACAAACTAACAGATGGATGTGCAGGTGGTGTAAAAGAAGACTGGTATTTGAAATCATCAGTGATATGTTGTTGAGCATCTTTGTCCTGAAAAAATAATTTGAGGTTAATCAGCCTACAGAATGCAGAAACATCCTGGGCAAAAGTATCTTCAGGTACAAAAAAAAACAGGTATAAAGGACAGCCCTTTATTAAGCAAAACAATCTGTTGTTCGGTTAAAACAATATTAGAAATGTTACATACATTGTTATTTGAAACAGTGTTTACTTGTGCGTCAATACTTCCATCAAGTTGTTTAAACTTGTGACTTTTTTATGCTTTCTACCCCCCCTCCTACGCTGTAATCTAAAGGGGACACCTGATTCTTTTGTTTAGGAGTTGGAGATTCCATGGTGCGCTGTGTGTCAATGTCAGTACCAGACGATGTGTCACAATCAGTGATGTCTGACTGATTACCACGTGCTTTAAGAATGGAACGTGGTCGTTTCCGTTTAGGATTAAAATTAGTGTTTCTATATGTGTCATCAAACCTTACATGCCTAGTGTACTTGAAGGATTGTCCCCTTTCATAATCTGACTGATCCCGAGAAAATTTCCTAAGTTTCCTCTCTTTCAATTGTGTTTCACAACTTAAAAGATCAGAACTGAGTTTAGACAAAAATCCAGAGAAAATTTTTTTTATCCTGGTATTGATTACAATCTGCAATAAGTTTGGTAACCCTAGTTGTTTCTTTCTCAATAGCCCTAATATAATACTTGGATAAAGCGTCAACAAACCTCATAGAACATTCCTGCTGAATAGATAACCATTCAGTAGTCAATATATCATCAGGTTCTGCTACCAAGGGTTGAATTTTTACTCGTAAACCCCTCGGACTTATACCCTTAACCATATAGGCCTTGAATAATTTGAAGTTCCATACATTCGACCTAAGTGCTTTCATATTCTTATTTAAATCACAAAAGATTTTTTTACAACATTGTTCAGGCTTGTCTAACATGGTATCACCCAAAATATCGGAAGAAGTACCAATTCCAAAGGCCACAAGGTCCTCCCTATCGGAGGAAAGGCCAGAGAGGATTTTGTTTAAATCCATAATGTAACCAAAAAGTCAATAAAGCAATAATAGACCAACACCACGTCCTGTTAACAGAAAATATAAATGAAAGAACTGGACAATAATGGTACTGGTTCAATATTAAAAAAGAAACATCACATAGGTATTAAAGAACCAACCACGTCCAGTGCAGGACAATAATGGTGTTAGTAGGATCACAGCAATTAAATGAGAATGTTTTGATATACTTAGGAATACATATACTGTATGGAACACCAAACATATAAGAAAAGGCAACTGCCCAATAATAAAAATATAAGTCCGAAAAAGGGTTTAAGAAACAAAATAATATAGTAATAAGAAAAAAGAAAAAAGTAGCCACCCAACCTGCCAATATATATTGACTATAAAAAGTATTATAATGGTTAAATACAAAGAAATGTTTGAGGCTTATGATATATAAAAAACAAGCCCTATCCAAATTGTAATTGTATAATACATAAAGAACAAACCCTATCCAAATTGTAATTGTAGACTCAGGATCCCAAAAATAAAAAAATATTAGGTTAACCCTTAGTCAAAAGATATTATAGACTGACATTAATAAGGAAATCCAACAAATAGTATATTCCTGATAAAGAACAACACATCAGAAATCAAGTTCCGTTACATACAATTATAGTAATAAAACATAAAAAAGTAATTCTTTAAAGTCAGTTGTGAAAAATAAACACAAAAGTGTCCAAATACCCAAATGTTCAAAGGTGAAAAAGTCACCTAGGAAAATACAAAAATGTCCAGTGGTAAAGTATTCAAATGAAGAAGTATGACTTGTCATCAGACGCACGCTTCCATCTCGAGTAAAAAGCAACAATGCCCAATGCAATCTAAAATAAAGAGCCAGTTGTTATTCTAGTCCAAGTCAACATACAAAATATAACCCTCATACACTTATACAGTTATAATAGTAACCAATACACCAAAAAATAAATATAAACAAAATGGCTGCCCCTAGTGAAATGGTAGATATAAATCACAAAAAGTAATCATGAACAAATATCCAGTCAGTTTAGAAATATTCAATGTCCAAACTCCAGTAAAAAAGTATGGCGATTGTACCTCAAAAAAAAAAAAAAGGATTTTAACTTTCTTAGAACTGAATTGATGCCAATTTACGCAGCTGTGATGGTTTGTCATAAGCAGATCAAGAATAAGAGGGCAGTATTTCATTTCAAAAATGAGGCAGTGGTACATGTTTTAGAGAAGAGATCGTCAAAGGCTAACAGGGTGCATTTCTTGCTGAAAAGACTGGTGCTTCCCTCTAGCATGATTAATTTATAATTTTCTGCAAGATTTATTCCAGGTAAGTTGAATGATGTTGCTTGTATGTAGTCTATCTCATTTTAAGTTATACAGATTTTGGGAATTGCAACCAGATGTGGAGTAGTTAAACAACAAATGTACCAGAGGAGGTTTGGGAAAATGGCAAGATATGACAGGTTAGTTGGTACAACAGTCATGCTAATTCCACTAAAAGAGCAACATAGTTCAGCTTTGTGGCCATTTGTTATTTTGGTGGATGAGTTACCACTGGAGGAAAGAGTTTGTTCTATCAGTGACATGCTATGTGGCAAACATATGGGAGGTTTGGGTTTCTTTAAGCTCCAGCAGATTTCAAATAGTGGCACTGAGTGCAGATTTTATGTTTTTAGGACAGTTTGACATTATGAAGCAATGGTTAACTATGAGAATATTGAAAGGTTGAGCAAAAGTGAGAGTTGTGGCAGTTTTTGGTAAGTTATCAATTGCTAGACAAGTATAAAGAATAGTGTTAAAAAGACTGCAAACACATTTTTTTTCATTTTATGTCTTGTGGGATGCTTTTTCAGTAATTTTGTATGAGGGGCATTTAGAATCCATGAGTTGTTTGGGTCCTTAAAATGGGCTAATGTGTATATTACTATGTATTACTGATGAGGTGGTTGTGATATCATTAGGCAAAAAAGCCCGATCAGTTTGGAGAGGGTCAACAGGTAGTGCTTCAGAGGTGGAGCAGGACTTTGTTAAGTCCAGCAAGGTGGGTTGGGACATGGAAGACATTGTTTGGGGGCACTAAGAATGCTTTAGATTTTTGGTTTCTTAATCAAAACCCCATTTAGTATTGGCATTTCGATGTCATTTTAAAAAGGTGTTAATGTGCATCAGGATTGTAGAAGGGAGGTATTCTTAACATTCATTTAGGGTTGTAGGGCTGTGGACTTGGCAAATGAAGGTAAACCTATAAAAGTTATTGAAAGAAAGAGTAGGTGAGCATGTAACATTTTTATAATTATATTTTGCAGCATTGTTATGGAGGAGGTCATTGTAGCTTTTGCTGATAAGTTTTCTTAAGTGGTTGTTAGTTTAGTAAAGTGAGTTTGCATTTTATTTGTTTTTCAGGGCACAAGAGAATCCTGACAGCTGGGCATTGCTGTGTTTTAGGCTGCTGAGAGAGTGGTTGTAAGACTAGGTGGCAGATGGTAGGATCTTAATACAAACAGATTGGTAGATGCCTATAAGGAACTTTGGGGTATGGTGTGGCTTCTGTTTTTATTCATGCTGGTAAAATTTCACATGGTGGCAGATTCTGTCAAGGTGACTATGTATCCAGTGGGGGTAGTTATTAAAGAAAAGTGCCTAAGAGTAAGGTTTTTGCCTTTGATTATTAGATATCTGCTAAATTTGCAGCAGTGGTTTCCTGGGAGTGTTATTTTATGGTCTGCTTTTACACAAAGGCTTATTTGGAAAAGGGCACTAAAATACTCAGCTATTAACATGGTAAGGATATTTCTTAATCATAGGATGACTAGGTCAGCTTCTCCATTAGGTATGATCGATAGGTGGGATTTTGTGGATAATGATCTGGTTTGGTACTGAGGATATCAAATACATTTGAGTGATATAAGATTGAATTTATTTAATATACATATGGCATTATTGGTGAAGGATTTAGGGGGGCAATTTGTTAACATGTGGTGCAGTAATAGCCTGTTAATATGAAAAAAAGTAGGGTGCAGGCTACTAAGAGCAGCCTAGTGGGGAATTTCAGCAAAGTGACACCCCAACTGCTTTTTGTTGGCATTTGGTATGTTTTGATGATATGAGTGAATGGTCTTAGATACTACTCCTTGAGTTTTATGATTGTAGTTAGGTGAGCAGTTAGTGACTCTTCTAGGTGGTTGAGTGGGGTTAGAATGTTGCAGTTTCCCCTTTGTAATTCTGCATGGTATAAATATTTTGCATTGCTGGTATTAAATTATAGTTTTCAAGCTTTTATAGTTATGGCTTATGAATAGCTTCCATATAAATTGTTGGTAGGTCTGGCAATTAATAAGAAGTTCACATTGCAACTTTGGTGTGATTCTTGTGTGCGCGAGAGGTTCTTGGTCAATATGCTTCAAATGAGGCTGAAAAGTAAGTGATCAAAAAGCAAAAACAAAAGCAGAGCCCTGTCACACCATTTTAGCACAAACAAATGTTGTGGATTTCTAAGGTAAACCATCATTATCATTGTCTTCTTTCAGCTGTTCCCATTAGGGGTTGCCACAGTAGATCACCTGTTTCCATTTCTTCCTGTCCTCTGCATCTTGCTGTGTCACACCAACCACCTGCATGTACTCTCTCACCACATCCATAAACCTTATCTTAGGCCTTCCTCTTTTCCTGTTACCTGGCAGCTTCATCCTTAGCATCTTTTTCCCAATATACTCAGCATCCCTCCTCAGCACATGTCCAAACCAATGCAATCTTGCCTCTCTGGCTTTGTCTCCAAACCTTCCAACCTGGGCTGACCCTCTAATATACTTATTCCTAAATTCCTAATCCTGTCCACCCTCATCACACCCAGTGCAAATCTTAACATCTTTAACTCTGCCACATCCAGCTCTAACTCCTGCCTTTTTGTCAATGCCACTGTCTCCAACCCATATAACATAGCTGGTCTCACTACCCTCTTGTAGACCTTCATTTTCACTCTTACTGGTACTCGTCTGTCACAAATCACTCCTGACACTCTTCTCCACCCACTCCATCCTGCCTGTACTCTCTTCTTCACCTCTCTTTCACACTCACCATTACTTTGAACTATTGACCCCAAGTATTTAAACTCATCCACTTTCGCCTCCTCTACTCCTTGCATCCTCACCATTCTTCTATCCTCCCTCTCATTCACACACATATATTCTGTCTTAGTCCTGCTGACCTTTATTCCTCTTCACTCTAGAGCATATCGCCATCTCTCCAGGGTCTCCTCCACATGTTCCCTACTCTCATTACAGATCACAATGTCATCTGCAAACATCATAGTCCACGGGGACTCCTGTCTGATCTCGTCTGTCAACCTCTTCATCACCATTGTAAATAAGAAAGGGCTCAGAGCTGATCCTTGATGTAATCCCACCTCCACCTTAAATGCATCCATCACTCCCACCGCAGACCTCACCTCTGTCACACTTCCCTCGTACATATCCTGTACCACTCTTACATACTTCTCTGACACTCCTGACTTCCTCATACAGTATCACAACTCCTCTCTAGGCACCCTGTCATATGCTTTCTCTAAGTCTAGAAAAACACAATGCAACTCCTTCTGACCTTCTCTGTACTTCTCCATCAACACTCTCAGAGCAAACATCGCATCTGTAGTGCTCTTTACTGGGATGAAACCATACTGCTGATCACTAATCATCACGTCCCTTCTTAACTTAGCTTCCACTACTCTTTCCCATAACTTCATGCTGTGACTGATCAATTTAATCCCTCTGTAGTTACTACAGCTCTGCACATCACCCTTATTCTTAAAAATCAGTACCAAAACACTTTTTCTTCATTCCTCAGGCATCCTCTCACTTTCCAAGATTTCATTAAACAATCTGGTTAGAAAATCCACTGCCATTTCACCTAAACACCTCCATGCTTCCACAGGTATGACATCTGGACCAACAGCCTTTCTGTAGCCCATGTATAGCAGAATTTGAAAATTATTTTTTGAAATCTAGATTTTTTAGCTTCCCAGACATGGGAATAATTTCTTTGAGGCATAAACTTACTAAAGTTGGATACTAAGCAAATGACCAATCTGGCTAAGAAGAATCACTATTTGAAGCCACAAAAATTGTGAAATGTTTAAATAAAAATAAACATTAATGTATGGATACTTTTTCCTACACAACTGTAAATCTGAATAGTTACAGATTTAAACTGTCATTTAAAAGACCATCTTGAAATGTATGATGGACTCTCCTATAGACATTCCATTATTTTGCATACACATAATCTAGTCAGATATTACAACACAGCACATGTACATAGATTAAAAGCAGTAAGGGCTACAGACCACAAGATATACATACCCATAGTGCCTTGCAAAAACAGCAGACTAATGCCTGCATTACATAGGAATTTCAGGGTGTAATTCATTTAGAGCCTTAATTCAATTACATCCTAAACATGCCCCCTGGCATCAAATATTGCTTGATCATATTTGCATTAATAATTCCAAAACCATGTTATATGCAAGACATAAGTAAATGCAATTGTATTGGTTTCTGACCTCTCTCTAATACAGTTAAAGATATTGAATATCATTTGTATGCTACTTATTTGTAGTGTAATAATTTTCGTATTTCTTTAAATATCTCAAAAGTCAGGTGGCATAAAATGAACTGTGTTACCTCATATGAAATCTTATAGCTGTATCAAGAAAATACTGCTAGTTGTATGTGTGTTGCTTGAATGGGTATTGAGATACTGTAAGTTGTTTTTACAACATTACAAAAGTTAATATTGACTGTGTTTTGCATGGCTTAGAAAATCAATTTTAACACCTATTAGTGAATAAAAGCACCTGCTGTAAAGATTGCTTTCGGTTAAATAGCTTGCCCTATACAATTTCCTGACACTTATGGATACTAGGCATAGGAACATTTGTTTGAGCTGTGAGCTGACAACTTCATTTTTTTAAAGGCTCAAGCCACACCCATTGTGAGATGGGGAAGTCAAAAGAGGTTCATTGTAGAATGAGTTAAAAGGAGGATAGCTACAGATGAAGTTATATAAGCTATACTTCAGAATCAGTATGAATATGGCCAAAAGGTGGACGATGCTTGCTTGACCTTTCCTCTAGCAGAGTGATGATATGATTGGCATGTAGTATACAGATCTGAGTTTCACCATTTGGAATCTTAATATCTTTTTGGTATATCTTAAATTTACAGCCTACTGCAATATCTAGGCTGACTTTTAAATGTATACTTACTGTGAGGAAAATAAGGCTCAGATGCTAAATGTGTTGCTATTTGTTTAGTTTAATCATAGGAACTTTTGAAGACAAAATCAGGCAGTACCTAAAATTATTAAGACTAGATATACTTGGACTATGATGTTAAATATTTCATAGGCATATTGTTTATTTGAAGTACAGCATTCCGTAAATGCTTCAGTCACAGCTTTCAAGTAAAACTGCTGTGGAAAGCCTTGTAATTTAAAGGAAGCAGTTTACTCAGTAACCTCTGTCATTCAGATTGTTAACTGTCTTTCTAAGGCACATAGTGATGGGTTAATATATCTTTTCACTGGGTCTATGTCAGATGATCGAGTTTTCAGAAACTTCAAATTCATATGGTCGAGATCATATTATCAAGTTTAAGGAAATTCCAACATCAAAAAAACCCCACAAAAATCTAGCTTTTTTACAGTTTTTCAGGGGGGCAAGCTCCCCTGCATTCCCATGTGGGGGGCTGCACCCCCCACACCCCTACAAATTATATATATTA
This sequence comes from Protopterus annectens, assembly GCF_019279795.1. Taxonomy (NCBI): domain Eukaryota; kingdom Metazoa; phylum Chordata; order Ceratodontiformes; family Protopteridae; genus Protopterus; species Protopterus annectens. Next base: position 212,769,589 of record NC_056747.1, on the reverse strand, counting down.
ACTATGAGATCACACTACAGTGAGGAAAATGGTAATTTTCCTGATCTGTACTGTACTGAGATCTCCAATCAAAAGCTTTGGGTTTTCAAAAACTCGATCATATGGACTCGACCATATGATTTTCGAGTTTCTGAAAACTCGATCAACTGATAGGGACTCTTCTTCACTTTAAGTTGCAGCAATCTCGGAACAAATTATATTATGTAGAGGCACAAGAGGTACACCCCCCTCCCCAGTGTAGCGTTTGGTGGGGTTTTCCTCGTAACAATTTTGTTTTATATTTTGAAATTTCAATTAAAGCATTCCTGCTTTCAGCAAACCTGGTGTTGCTGTTGAACATGGCTTCATGGGTAGAAAATGCCATGGTTAGAGTCACAAATGTATCTGTTCTGATAAATATGTCTAGAAAATGGCACGTAGGCTTAAAGCTATGAGCTACAGTTCCTGTGGTACGAGGTTTGATTCCATCAGCCCTGATTTGCTTACTGTGTAACCTTGAGTAAGTCACTTAGACAGACACTGCTCCTGGGTCATCTCTATAAAGAGACTTTGTGTCCAGTGGGCCTATCTGGTTATCAAATGGGTATTATTATTATATCAATTCATTATACTAGATAGTACAGTACAGTACACTAGATAGAACATACAAAAACAGTCATCCGTTTTGTGTAAAACTTCATTTCTGAATTTAAACAGATATGAAGTCACACTATAAACCTTTGAAAGCTGAATAACTTTGCCTGTTAGTGGTTTCCTCTATTTGATTGACATCCAAGTTTACATTTTTATGGAACAGGACTAAAAGAAACCATCTAGATATTAATCTTAGGAAATACCTGACCTGCTTCAAATTAAATAGTTTGGAACCCAGGCCACAGCACTGGAGCAGAGGTATAACAGTCTCCCAGTTGTAGAACTGGCATTTATGAAATGTGTAGTACTCATCAGAGAATAAGTCCTCTCCAGAATTGTTATTGTCTACAAGTCAGTGATTTTCAGATGTTAGAAGGATAAAGTCTTTGAAAAGATTTGCTATACCTATACATTTGGATCTGGTCACATGTTCCAGGAGACATGCTCCCTCATGCAGTTACCTAATATTGTTACTGGGCTGGACATGGCAAATTATGACTAATGTTTACAAATGGTGTAGATAGAACATTTGCTCAACTAGCTGTTGTTACTCAGAATTATATATATTTGACCCTGGAAAATAATTCTGTTTCTTGTTATTCTCCAGCCTCCTTCTTGTAGCCTCATGTGGTTATATTCTTGTAAATTCCATAGGAATTCCTCAGATCTAATTGAAAGCAGGAAGGTTTATGAGGAAAAGTATCCCTAGAAGCAGTGGTTCAGCTCAATATCTTTGATCTCTCTCACTCTCTCGCTGTCTTGGTTCTGGTCATACCATTCAACACATCAGGCAATGAACTCCCCTCCAGGCACTCATTGTTTCTGTAGTGGTTACAGTTTTACGGGGTTGGGTTGCTGGCCTAGTGCCCAATCCTCCTCAAAGGGTGTACCACACACTTACATATGCACTCACACCTAGGGCCAATTTAGAGTGTCCATTCCACCTACTGCATGCCTTTGGATTGAGAGAGGAAACCAAAGCACCTGGAGGAAACCCACATGAATGCAGGGAGGACACGCAGACTCTGCACAGAAGGCACCCTAACTGAGAATCAAACTGGAGAACCTCTTGCTATGAGGCAACAATGCTAACCACTGCACCACTGTGCTGCCCCAATGTCTTTGATAAATAAAAATAAAATGATCATGACAGAAGCCCTCTATATAAATGGCTATATCAAAATAGGATGTTTTAGGATGTTGTACATTGGAAGTTGGCTGACAACAGACTTCAGTTAAAAGGACAGTAAATTCAGATGTATCAGACTCTCAGTAAGATGCCTTTATCCATTATAAATAAAGATAATGTTTATCAGCTTTCTCTAGCAGAGATTGAATTGAACTGTGTAGTTTCAACAGTAGCGATTGCTGCTCAGAATTCTAAGCTGCTAAGTAGGATGTACATTTGCAGGGCTGTAGAAACCCAGCCCCCCAGAGAACCTTATATTACTTGCAGCAAACATTTTACTGAAACTGTGTTTAGTTATTATCCCATCAGTGCAAGTGTAATAAAATTCCCCTTATTAGAGGACATTACTCAAAAGTTTTCATTGGTTACTTTGGCACACATAAGTGAATGAGAAGGGAGAAAGAAACTAACTATTGAAACAGCCACGGGGAAGCCATGAAGAAGCCACTCCTGACTGGCTACACATAAGACTTGGTTGCCCCAAACTAAATAAACTACAGTTTACAATGTTTTAATCATCAATAGTTCCTTCCAAATTTCATTTGCACCATTAATATAGATGGGGAGTCATCTTAATTCTCCCTCACCAATAGTTATGACGTTAAAGTGAGGCTTTTGTGTGCATTAAGAATATATAAAAGCCATTTTACTAACTATGTCGTCAATGCATATGTAGTGTTTGCTAAAACTGATTGTAAAATTAATGTTGCATTGTACTGACGTGTTACATAAGCTGAATTCAGAAATTGTTAATATGCAACATAATGTAGAAAAATATGTGTAGGTGTTTGAAATTAACATGTACCAGTGACACCTGATTCAATAATATAAATTATTAGACATACATAGCACATATGCAAAATTTAGCTCAGCATTCAGTTTTGAACCCAGGTCTTTCCACTATGGACAGACCTCTGGGCCACTGTAGTTTACAGTACCCTGAGCAGTAAACCAAAGGCTAATGTATTACATTTTTAACACATACGTATTCAGTATGATTTTCAGTTTGTTTATTTTTATTCATTCATTCATTCATTCATTCATTCATTCATTCATTCATTCAGTTTGGTAACTGGAATCGAGGACTGATCATTAGGAACGGATGCTCATTTCTTGATTCTTTTCAGTCTCAACCTGGGCCACAACGCCAATTATATATATTTTAAATAAAAAAGAAATAGATTAAGCAACATTTAAAGCAATATAAGGTGAAATAAGAAAAACATAGTTTACATTGCAATGCATATCTGGCTATGATCTGTATGTTTGTGGCATATTCATAGAGGAGCCTGAATAAACACGACAAACCAAATAGACATGCAATGAAATTTAATGAATGAACAAAGAAATATTTAGCAAGCTTCATTGTGGTTAGTTAGTTGTTAAGTATGGTTCTCAACTGGAGTGCCTTCTGTGTGGAGTCTGCACATATTCCATGTCTTCATGAGGGTTTTCACTGGCTATTTCAGCTATCTCTGACATCCTAAAGTATTACCGTAGGTGAATTGATGTTCCTCAAAACTGCCATAGGTGTGCACAAACTGTTTAAACAAGTATCTGTATGCATCCTGTAATGGGCTGAAATCTCAGTCATGATGAATTTTCTTGCCTTGTGTCTACTGAGTACTGGGATAGACATATTCCACCTTTGACCCTGAATATAGCAAATTCAAAATAGATAGCCATAAACAAGTATAAACACAAATAGTAGTAAGTGGAAATGTGGATCCATACTAATTCAGTGAATTATGTAGGAAAAAATCTAGAACTACTGTATTACTAAACTGTGTACTCATGATTCTTTTCATGAAGTTTCTACAATGTTAACCTACAGAAATAATGTATATTGATGTTTTATTTGAGTTTTTTTTGCGTCTTTTCATTCTTTGTAATACTGTTATATTAGCATAGTTTGGAACTTGTTTCCCCGGGCTTCTACTGAAAATGGACATGTATCCAGTTAGACTAGCCCGGTCAACAAATGTAAAATAAAATAAATAAATAAAATAGTCAACAAGGTCATGGTCAAAACCAAATATGATATTTTCTGTAATATGTTAAGGAAATTAAATTCTGTCTTCTAGAAAGGAATATAGAAATTTGTTGTTTTGCAGTACTCCCCTAGAATAAGTTGTTGTTATTAATGACAGTTAATCAGAAAATCTGTGACTCAGCTACACTTTGTCACAAACAGGGAGATTTGTTCGCTATGCTTGGTCAACGAAGTTAATAAATAAATCCATTTTTGGAAAAAAATTATTTAGTTTCGACTGAAACAATTTTGTTCATCCTGTGCTTAAGATATTTGATTTAAATTACCATATTTATAGCCTCTACTGGTATCTTCCATTTCTGTGTCTGTTGTATTTACAAGAAATAATGTATTATATTACTGGCCTGATCCCTAAGTAGAAAACCTTAGTGCATCAGATACATCTATGTTTTCAGTAGGTCTGGCTGTCTTATTTGGAAAAAAAAGTCCAATCACTTGCACAAACTGATCATTGAAGTCTCTGTCCTCAAGTAGAGTAAGCTTTAGTGTCTGCTTTGGAGAAAAGTCTTCTGGGGTGGACAACTGCAGACCACCATTTTGTTTGCTTTACCTAAAGAATGATATTGTGACAAGGCTGTCCATCACTCACCAGCATCGCAAACTAAGGTATAATGAAAGTCATTTTTCCAGAGATCAAACAAACTCCATTATGAAGGTGAAGTAGCATTCCTTTTAGTGATTACATTTGCTACCACCAGTTTAAGACACATATGTCTTGAATGGTCAAAAAAGTCTACAGAAGGGGTATTTAATCACCTCTCTCTTTCAGCTTGACAAATTCTCAGCTATCCATCTCTAAAACCTTCCTGCTGTTAGTTAGGGACCATATTAATTCTATCTCCTAAGATGGCAACCCCTGTGTTGATCATGTCAGTGCCTCTCCTGTGGAAGATTGCTGCATCCTGAGCTTTAATGCCACCAGATACTATTTCTGAGTTGTTGCTTTATCTACATTCTAATTCTTAAAGCATTAACTAATTAAATAATTATCTTCCCTTTACTAAGGTGATTTGCAATATAAAATTCTTGGTACAGAGTTTTGTTTTAACAGTCCTTTCAACTAGGGTAATTAAACTTCAAACAAAATATTAGCCCCTCCTGCATTAGTTCTGGTAGTGTAAAACCTCTAGAATACAATAAAAATATATAAAATAATAGTTCAAAATCAAAACTAAGGCAAGAATGTTTATAGAGTCTCATAAATTTGTTGTTTGAGAAAGAGCTTAAAAACAGTCTCTTGTCCCTTGCCCTCTACTTAACCAGTGACTACCTGAAGCAAATATTTTTGAAAGAAATGTGAATATTACAAAACTAGTGAGATCATTGTTATTGTCTCAGGTATTTTAATAACTCTCACAGTGTTGTGATATTATACATAATGGTAGTCTGTGTTGGAGGAAGCCATACCCTATAAAAGTCTACATTTGAAAGAGAGAGATGCTGCAGAGATATAAAAACAGAGAGAAACAGAGAGAGAGAATATGGTAACCAGAGTAATGGACTAGGAGAAGTTGATGGGCCACTAACCTAGGAGTAAGGGAATTCCTGAATTGCCTAGGAGTAGACAGGATTGCATGTAGGGTGTCAGGGAGCTCATCTTTGTAGCAGGCTGGGGCCTGATAAGGAAAGAAAACAAAGTGAACAGAAACAGAGCTTGGAACTGTTTTAGTAGTGTGGGAAAACTGATGGGCAAAACAAATAGAAGTACTGTGAACCTTAGTAAGAGACAAAAATATTTTTCTTTTGTCATGGCTATTTTAAGTAAGTATACCTTGTGAACTGTTCTAGAAAGATCTCCAATTACATATTAAGTAAAAGATATTATTACTCTTCAGACTTGAAGTCTGCTGTTCTTCATGATAAAGATTTTTTAATGAGTGAATGCATAAAATAAATGTTGGTTGAGATAATAATTTACCCGAGACATTAAGCATAAAAACAAAAAAAAGGACAACACCCCATGGTATAAAGACTTGAAGCCTGTATAAAAAAAAAATAATGATTCATCATTAAAGAAGACATTTCTCTATATATCGAATAAGAGTTATAATAACCTTACTTATATCTGAATTTAAAATGTACACATACTTCAATTAAAGAAAAGTACACTATATGCCTAACAACACATTATATATTTCTCTTACTCTAATCTTATCTCAATATAACTTTATCTTCAAAAGAAAAAAAATAACACCATCAGCCATGGGAAGAAGTTTCACTTCACAGTATTTAGACAAATTATTTCAGGGAAAGATATGTCATCATTTAGAACATCTGTTAGACCCTCACTCAATGTACTTAGCAACCTGTTACTCCACCCTGATTTCCTCTCCATAATAGCAGAAACTTCTTCTCAGATTGTTTGTGCCTTCATATCTTGACACCCAACCACAATGTAGAGAGATAAGCATCCTAATGTATCGCTGCAGGAATTCAGGGTTCATCCGACATTTCAGTAAATGAGATATGCAGACGTGAGAAAAAGGACAGTACCTTAAAATAATGTGTTAGAATTGCTTCAGTGTTGTTCTTTTCAACAAATGGCATTCCTTAATATTCTGGACGCATCACATATACTGCATGCATAAGTGGTGCCTGTCTCATTACTGTGCTATTATTGTGCAAAATTCATCCTGAAACTGACTTTACAGGCAAAAATCACAAAAAAACGCTTTTCTACCAGTGCTACAATTTGATTATTCTGGACCTCTAGGTTCTCAGCATGCCATCTTTGGGCAACCATCATGAACACCATAGCACTAATGTCTACCCAGTATGTGATCACACAATCAAAGACTGAAAACATGTTCATGCAAACAAAACGGAAAGACAGTGTAAACGCTCATCATTATGCTTTATACAAGGCTGGTTCCAGAAAATTATTTGCAAAAGTAATGAATACCTTAAGTTTAATACGTGTCCATACTTCTGCACATTTTTTACTGCTTTGTCTTTAACTGTCAACAACAAATAATGTTTTCCAACACCTATCAGATGTGGCTTTTGTGATTTTTCAGATGCAGTTGACATTTATTCTTGCCATTTTGGAAGTAGTATATGCCAGAATTATGAAGTGACATTCAGCAATTCAGGTTGCTGGGTCCTTGAATAACACTGTAAAAATATATACCAAATTATTTAAGCTCAGAATCTGTATTTTTGGTTGTATGCACATTTTACCCTTGTAATATTTCACTATTTTAGCTTTTGGTTAAAAAAACACCCACCTCTTTGTACTAGCTCATAAATGTATTAATTTTAGTTTTTTTTGTAGGCTTTAGTTTTACAGCTTTGTTAAGTATGTTAGGAAATAACGTTCATCCACGGGTTTCAATATGGCTGAAACATATATTGAGAAAGATATTTTTATCAAAACTTTTGTCATGCAAAAGCACTTGTATCTGAAAATGGTTTCTGGGATAAACTGTAACATGATGTTGCAACAATAAAAGCATGAAATAGCAACAGTACTTCTGAACTATCTGGTTAAAAGCATGGTATAAGTAAAGCATAGGAACACTACAAGTACTGGTGTCCAAAGTGTCTTGTACCTCATCCGGGCTGCCGCTATATCCTGAAACTCAAATATAAGTTTAGGCCAACAGCTACGAGGAAGAAACAGGTATGGGATTTTAGGATTATGGAGCAGAAAGGAAGTGCTATGTTTAAGGAACAGGAAGGGAACTTTAGGTTTGGTGAACAGGAGCAGTTTTAGCATTAGGGAATGATCATGGAATTTAGGTTTGTGGAGGTGGGTAGAATTTTAGGTTTTGGAAGTGATTCGGGAGTTTAGTGTTATGGAAGAAAAGTGCAGTTTTATGGTAAGGGAGCAAGGACTCAGGCTGGGAACTAAGGTAAACATTTTGGTTGAAGTTTAAGTGCTAGTAGGGCTATACAGTTTTATAGGGTAGGGTGCTGGGAGGTCAATGTAGAAACAGGATATGAGGTTAGAGAGAATTTGAACCCTTGCTTTTTTGAGCAAGTGCCATTCGGGAAGTGTATTGCATGTTACTAGTAAAGGAACACCTGTAGTAGGCCTGTCATATACAGATATAGATCATAGGATCATAGATCAGTACTAGGCTAACTGCCCTTGTGAGACATTTTTTAAGCCTAGCCAATTACCTCATCTAAGAATCAAACACTCCACCTTGTGTCTGTAAGGTAAACACCTTAACCATTATACCAGCCTCTCACCCACATATAATGCTTTATATCATATAATATAAACATATATAAGCAATCTGATGGAGAACTGGCACTAAAGGAACACAGAGGTATGATAATACAGATGCAAAGGCATTAATACAAAGTTTCTTTACACAATATGAAAAACATTTGAGACAGTAATGGTAAATGAGGTAAGCTATAGAGAAATATGAACATTTAAAAAGCAGATCTAATACAAATAAAACTTCAGGACCATTGACTGGTAAAATGCAGAAATATTCTGCACCAAAGTGAAGGGAAATAATAATAGAAATAATAATACGTGTATGAATAGAACCCAGTATAAGGGGAAAAAACAACTCCAACCAATGACTGATAACCAGAAAAAGTGCTGTTTGGAAAACAAAGTTCACGAACCACGGTATGGTAATCCTTTATTCCAAATACAGATATTAACGCTTACAATTCACAATACGTTTTCGTCTACCAAGACTTCATCAGATAACCCCATACAACAAACAACAAGTCCTTAAATAACCCAAAGAATTTCAAATTCACCCAATAAAAGCTTGACATCTATTAAATATACAAAACGTACAAAAACGTAGTAATAACAAAAGCACCATTTTCAAACATTCATTTGCTACCAGCGACCTTTGGTGTATAAGAATATATAAAAATATATAAAAATATAAAAAATACTATGATAAGTAATTATTATAAAATTTATAAAACATGACATAGAAAGTGTTTAAAAACATTTCATTCCGCATAGAAAACTGCTCATACAGCATAAAAAACTACTAATGCAATGCTACCCTCTAGTGGCTCATATTACATCTTACAATTTTTACAATTTGGCTGCTCTTAACTTCAGTAATGGTGCCAGGGAAATGCTCTCATTAAGACCAGAGTATCTCCCAGCATCCAAGAAAACCTGCCAGTACAACTCACAGTATTCAAGATGGGTTTCCCACGAACCCCCTCTAGCACTTTGTGGACAACCTCAAGTACAAAATATAAAAAGTTTGCTTGAGCCCAATTCTGTAGGTGTTTATATGGGGCATTTTTATCATTGCTCCTACTTATGCCGTAAAGATGTTTGTAAATACGCCTTTTTAAACGTCTTTCAGTTTTCCCTACATAGAATGCGCTGAAAACTTCACAGGTCACTAATTAGACCAACCCACTAGAAATACAATTACTGTAACAGGTACTTCTAACAAATTTATTCCTGGCTTTAATAAACACCTGGTCAGCATTAACTACATGTTCACACTGGGCACATGTCCCACATCTATAAGTACCAGGTCTTTTTCCCTTATGTATGGTACTCCCTTTTTCCAATAATTCCTTCATATTGGTACCTTTCTTAAACACAATGTTTAACAGTTTGCAGGAGCGGCTTTAGGTCAACTGGTGCCCTAGGCAAAATGGCCCCATAGCGCCGCCCCACCACAACACCTGGTGCCCCCATCCTGGTCTACCTACACCAAATAAACACTGAAAAAGCACCCCTGTTAGAGCGGCGCCCTAGACTGCCGCCTAGTTTGCCTATGCCTAAGGCCGGCTACGACGGTTTGTTTTCAACACCCTTTAGGTCAGTGAAGGATGTACATCTATCCCATTCTTTTTTCTCCACATCAACCACCTTTTGTGAATCGCTGCTATATTCCATTGTAAGTACCCTATTAAACTTGCCATCCTTTTTCGCACCATTAATGAATGTAAAATCATTACCCTTACCTAAAAGGGGAATAAATCTTGTCTTCCGCTGGTTTTTAATATAAATAATAGTACCCTCCACTAACTTAGCTGGGTATCCCCTCTCCAAAAATAGTTTTCCCAAGAAGGCACATTCATCCTCAAAGTCTTTGGCTAAAGTGGTGAGTCTACTAGCTCTAATCAATTGCCCCTTAAAAATACTTTTCTTTTGCACATATGGGTAGGCACTCTCAAAATGAAGATACGAATTAGAGAAAGTCTCCTTTTGAAAAACTTTGGACTTAATACCCCCAAAGGTTTTAATGATACTTATATCCAAAAAGTCTACATTGTTATAAGAAATTTTACTAGTAAATTGTAGGAAGGTGATAGTCGTATTTATGTACTCCAGAAATTCATTCAATTTCTCCTCCGATTCCTTCCAAGAAATACAGATATCATCTAGGAAACGCCTATACAGAATCCAACAGTCACAAAATCTACTATTGAAAATGTATTGTTTTTCCCACCAGGCTAGGATAATGTTGGCATATGTGGGGGCACAGTTGGGCCCCATGGCCACCCCCCTCAACTGGTGGAAATATTTACCACCATAGTAAATAAAATTGTTTTTTAATATAATTTCCATAAGGTTAAGAATAACCTGTAAATCATCACTACTGATATTACATTTGTCAACCAGGGCAGCCTCAAGCCAACTTAGTCCACCTTCCTGTGGTATAACTGTAAATAAATCTTTGATATCCACTGTTACAAATATAATATTATCGTAAATCTGATTGGTGTCAATACCCAGAAAAAAATTCCTAAGAATCTTTTAGAATAGTTTTTTCTATGCCCCAATATTTTTTCAATTTTACATCACAATATTTTGCCAGAGGCATAGTCTTTGAGCCTTCAGCGGACACATTGGGTGTGAGGGGAGGGTTAATTTGATCTTTGTGAACCTTGGGGATCCCAAACATAGTGGGTATCCTAGGCTGAGGCACATGTAAGAATTTAAATGTTTCTATGTTAATTAATCCTTCTAAAAGCAGATCATTAAGGCCCAACTCAATTTTCTTATAGGCCACATGAATCTTATTTTTAGAGACCCTGTTGTAGGTGAGGGAATCCCCCAAAATGTCAGCATTTTTCCTTCATATATGACTTGGTCCATAAGGACACTTCCCCCTCCTTTGTCTGGTTTCATAACCCTAATCTGTGAATTCCACAGCTCACCAAGTACCCTTCTCTCTTTTTGATTCAAATTATATCTTTTTGATTTACCTACTACCTTTCTTATTTCCTTTTCCACTATAGACTCAACATTTTTCAGTTGTGGGTGTATTGGTGGGTTATATTCACTTTTACGTCTCAGACAGGGCTGTGTGTCCATCCTCCCCTCTCCATGAAAAGTGACGTCCAAATTAAGCTGTCCAGTAAACATTTTAAAATGCAATAAAAGTCTAGTACTGTCACATTTCTTATATGGTACAAATTTAAAACCTCCAGAAAATAAATTATAATGGTCCACAGTTGATTCAACACTGGTATAGTTAAAAATATTATAGTTTCTGTATGTGAATACATTATTACTACAATACATTTCATCTAATACATTAGTAGGGGGATTGGTCACCCTACATTCTTCCATATCTTCATCTGAAACTAGTAATGTTGATATTTCCCCTTCCCCCGATATCCCGCTTCCCTTCCTCCCCTCTGGGCTTGATAGTAATATTGGGGAGCCCTCTGGTTCATTAACCTTTTGGAACATCGGAGAGGGGGATAATCTAAAGGGTCCAATTGATTATTCACATCCACTAACTCATCATTGTCTAAAATGTCTTCAAGGACATCATTGACATCACTCATTATGCAACCTTTACTGTTTTTTTCTGGGTACTGGGTAACATTGCTTGTCTTTATATTCTAAAATATCTCTATTCAATTTCTTAATCTTCCTTTTAATATTAATTAAACGTAATTCATCTATTTTGTCCATCATACTATAGTATTTTATTTTCTCCGCCTCTACAGCGTGTAATAAGTCATTGGTAATAAAATTGTTAAGGTGCTCGATAACAGCAGAAAGTTCATTCATTTTTGTCTTATTTTGTTTTACTACAATTTTAACTGCATCAAGCCCACATGTATTAAAAATATCTACAAGGTCCTTATAAAATACAGAACTGTTGTCAATGTTGTTTGGGAACTTAAATACTCTAAAACCTCTAGGCACAATCCCCCTTTTCAAACATTCCCTAAGGTATTCATTGTCAATCTTGAGAGCTTTAAATTTTCCCAACACATCAGCTAATTTATTAACATTATTTCTATAGGTGTTATTATTTCCCTTATTGTCAAGGACAGCAGCATTGGCATCCGTATCAAAATTAATATCTACATTACTGTTCAACCATTCAGAGAAATCGTCCCTCTGTTTAACAACTGCTAGTCCATTGCCAGTAACATTATTAAAGTCGCCTTTATTAATTTGACTAGAAGTCCATCCGTTGTTTGCATTGGCACTATTCATGGCCACGCCATTGTGCAGGTGTAAAAGTAAGTTAGGGTGTCCAAAAATATTAAACAAATTCCTTTCCCTTTGCTTTTTTCCATTATCTTCGTTAAGAGCTAAGTTTAGCTCACAACTAAATAAACTGTAGATCACCATAAAATGCTTCCTGATTCCCAGATAGAGATGTTACACAGTGGTAGCTAACCTCACACTGATAGGAGTCAGTAGTTCGACTAGCTGAAAGCTGACCAATGAGCTTTTGTTTCACCCACATCGTCCCTCCTCTCCTTTGGAACGTGGTAACAAAACAGTGTAGAACCAAGTATAAGGGGGAAAACAACCTAACCAACAACTGAGAATAGGTTATCTATATTTAAAACTCATAAAATTAATAAAATCACCATTAGAACAATACAATGTTCCCCACTGATGCTCACAAATGTTAGAAATAAACCTAGATCCATCTTTCTTTGACTTCATCACAGCAAAGCAACACCCGTAAATGTTCTTGCTTACCTGTAATTTCATATTTGTAAATTGTCTTCATAAAATATGCTACACTAAAACAGTAAAAAAAAGCATTCTCATCATTAAAGTCAAATACTAACACTGATTTCCATGAAAAACACCCTGACAACAAAGTCTACAAAAAAAAAACAGTAAAACTATTCAATTTTACCACAAGGCTTATATCAGGGATTTACCCACAGCTGAGCCAGGTTTGATTAGGCAGAAGGGCCCCAAAATGATCGAAGTGATCAAACAAGATCAACATTGGGTAGAATTTTGATATATACCCACACATCTATTAAAAATATCTACAAGGTCCTTACAAAATACAGAACTGTTGTCAATGTTGTTTGGGAACTTAAATACTCTAAAACCTTTAGGCACAATCCCCCTTTTCAAACATTCCCTAAGGTATTCATTGTCAATCTTGAGAGCTTTAAATTTCCTTTGAAACCACGCAAAAAAACAAAAAGCAATCACCACTGGTAAAGATAAAATCCACAGCTGAAGAATCACCAAAACGAGGACCCAAAAATAGTTGACACAATGTGAAGTTTAATACGATATCCACAGTAGACAAGAAGTCTTCAATATGAGGTTCACAGTACACAATAAATCAAGCGCTTTCACCCGGGCTCTCCCAGGCTTTCTCAAGATAAAATATAGAAGATGTGCTCTCCTTATATACATGTTAATCAATTGTTTAATTACCAAATTGATCTTAATAGGTTTTCAATTTAATTTTAAAGCTATATGCCACAACACTGAACATTAATTTTCTATTATATTCATAGTAAAATTCGTTGTAACCTGAACAATTGAAAATAAATGTCTGTTTCATTTTCCTTGTCATTACACTAGATTAGTGTTCAATATATTGTTGAATCATTGTATTGAAATCTATGTTATTAAAAACAGTGTTTAACATAATAAAATAAATAATATAAAATATTCATTCTGACAACTCTGCAAAAAATTATAAAAGTTGTACCTCTGTCTTAATTAAATGGTATTCTTACATACAAAATTGAATAACAATTATAATTACATCAGGTTCCTATTACACTATACTACAACTAAAAATAATAGTGTAAAAACATATAAATATGTAAAATTTATCTTAAATATGACCATATTAACAAAATAAATAACATAGATGTTCAGTGTTGTGGCATATAGCTTTAAAATTAAATTGAAAACCTATTAAGATCAATTTGGTAATTAAACAATTGATTAACATGTATATAAGGAGAGCACATCTTCTATATTTTATCTTGAGAAAGCCTGGGAGAGCCCGGGCGAAAGCGCTTGATTTATTGTGTACTGTGAACCTCGTATTGAAGACAACTTGTCTACTGTGGATATCGTATTAAACTTCACATTGTGTCAACTATTTTTGGGTCCTGGTTTCGGTGATTCTTCAGCTGTGGATTATAGCTTTAAATTTCCCCAACACATCAGCTAATTTATTAACATTATTTCTATAGGTGTTATTATTTCCCTTATTGTCATGGACAGCAGCATTGGCATCCGTATCAAAATTAATATCTACATTACTGTTCAACCATTCAGAGAAATTGTCCCTCTGTTTAACAACTGCTAGTCCATTGCCAGTAACATTATTAAAGTCGCCTTTATTAATTTGACTAGAAGTCCCTCCGTTGTTTGCATTGGCACCATTCATGGCCACGCCATTGTCAGCAGGTGTAAAAAGTAAGTTAGGAGTGTCCAAAATATTAAACAAATTCCTTTCCTTTTGCTTTTTATTTCCATTATCTTCGTTTGATCTAAGTTTAGCTCTAACAACCGCCGCTGTAGATCCGCCACCATAAAATGCTTCCTGATTCCCAGATAGAGATGTACACAGTGCAGTAGCTAACCTCACACTGATAGGAGTCAGTAGTTCGACTAGCTGAGAAAGCTGACCAATGAGCTTCCTTGTTTCACCCACATCGTCCCTCTCCTTTGGAGACCGTGGTAACAAAACAGTGTCTTCCATTCCCCAAATGCAACCAAGAACCAAGTATAAGGGGGAAAAAAACAACTCCAACCAACAACTGATAACCAGAAAAAAAGTGCTGTTTAGAAAACAAAGTCCACACATGTATGAATAGGTTATCTATATTTAAAACTCATAAAATTAATAAAATCTATTTTCTTCTTATTAACTACCATTAGAACAATACAATGTTCCCCACTGATGCCTACAAATGCTTAGAAATAAACCTAGATCCACATCTTTCTTTGACTTCATCACAGCAAAGCAACACCCGTAAATGTTCTTGCTTATCTCTAATTTGCGTGCATATTTGTAAATTGTCTTCATAAAGATGCTATGCTACACTAAAACTAGTAAAAAAAAAAAGATTTCTCATCATTAAAGTCAAATATGTCTACCACTGATTTCCCTGAAAAACACCCTGACAACAAAGAGTCTACAAAAAAAAAAACAGTAAAACTATTCAATTTCACAAGGCTTTCAGGTACTTGTACCTACTATTGCCCCTTAATTAAGCAATAATCCATGACTGGGTGTAGATCTATCAGGATTTACCCACAGCTGATTAGGTTTGATTATGAGGGCAAGGCCCAAGTGATCAGCTGAAGTGATCAAACAAGATCAACATTGGGTAAATTTTGATATACCCACACCCAGGCATGGATTACTGCTATTATACAATGACATTATTTAAGAAAGAACTTGCTTACCCTTCTTAAATAATGTATTTGTATAATGGTCCTGTGATGTTCCTGTATGTGTTTCCTTGTTAAATAATGCACTGCACATGCGTACAGGACTTGTGTTCCCATGTTGGGACAGTACATCATTACACTGCAGGAGAAGAGAGAATGAATCTCCATGGCTATTTTTTGTATTTTTTTTAACTGCTGAGATTTCCCTGAAGGACAGGACAAAAATACAAGGAAAATCGGGT